>NC_079164.1:16025221-16040221 GCF_947568905.1 Ostrea edulis | reverse complement strand
TCCAGAATACAATGTAGATTGACCTTTGAGCTTTTGACCTGAAAAACCATAACCAACCCACATATCAAATATCATCACGATCAAGTGATTGGTTCTTAAGATATTGAGCGGACAGTATGTGGTCTACCGACCAACCGACAGGATATAGGGCTCACGGCGGGTGTGACCGGTCGACAGGGGATGCTTACTCCTCCTAGGCACCTGATCCCACCTCTGGTGTGTCCAGGGGTCCGTGTTTGCCCAACTATCTATTTTGTATTGCTTGTAGGAGTTATGAGATTGATCACTGTTCGTTATCTTCACCTTTCACAGACAGATCTTCCGACCGACAGGTGCAAACCAATATGTCCCTCTTCTTTGAAAGGGGGGATAAAATTGAAATTCACACCATATGAAAGGTGAAGATAACGAACAGTGATCAATCTCATAACTCCTCTAAGCAATGCAAAATAGATAGTTGGGCAAACACGGACCCCTGGACACACCAGACGTGGGATCAGGTGCCTATGAGGAGTAAGCATCCCCAGTCGACCGGTCACACCCGCGGAGAGCCCTATCTCCTGACCAGGTAGACGGAGCCATCCGCAGCCAAAACCAGTGCGCCAAGAACGCCTAGAACTTGCGAAACGCCACCCCAACCGAGACCGCCGTAATCCCCGCACCATCAACTTGTTTGTCAGTAACGTGCCTCGATTTAAAAACTGACTATACGCAGAACAAGCTCTTGCGTATCGAATCAGTTGAGAGAAATAAACACCATATGCAGGTGATAATGGAACATTATTATACTTTCATGTAAAATACTCGAATCTGATTGGTCGAGAAGCATTTGAAAAAACATATTGTTACCCTCTGAGAACAGAAAACACGTGCTCCAGGGTGATAATATCTAGCAACGGGTAACAGTACTTGACAACGGGTGATATTATGAAAAATTATCCCATGCGTCAAATTCATGCGCGTACGGTTCGCCATAGATTGTTAGACGATGTCGTTTGAGCGTTTGTAATAAACACGAATACCCGCATAGATATACGAAATATCGCATGACCGTGATTGATCAAATGTCAGCAGACGTACGTTTTTCTGCTTTGTTTATATAACATTCAGTATAATAAAACAAATATTGCATGTAGTTGAGGGTAACATTGAAAATTTTCACCCCTCGAGAAACCATTGTCAACCGAGGCGTAGCCTCGGTTGACAATGGTTTTCTCGGGGTGAAAATTTTCAATGTTACCCTCAACTAAATGCAATATTTATATATTGCTACATAAATATGGGAAGTTGACGATGGAGAAGCTGAAATCATCCCGTTTGTCGTACAATTGAGGTGTTAGTTTGCCGTTAATGTCTACTTTCAATAAAATATCTAAGTATGAAGGAGAAGTGGACGACTCTGTGGTGTCTTTTATTTCGAGCTCACATGGATATATCGAATCGACATATGAATGAAAGTTATCATTGTTAATAGACGAAACGTCGTCAATATATCTAAATGTCGAATTGAAGACCACAGCAAGAGATTTCTTCTTCTCACGTATAAGTTTTTGAAAAAATTCTGCTTCATATGAACATAGAAACAGGTCAGCTAACAAAGGAGCACAATTCGTGCCCATGGAAATTCAAACAGACTGTTGGAAGACCTGATCACCGAAGACCACGATGAGGAACTCTAGCATATTTTTTATTTCAACTTCAGGGTACTTGTGCGTGGAATCAGAGTGGTGTAGAGGCTGTCATGGTGTGGAACTCTCTTGTATTCAACACTACCGGTTTTGATGAGATTCTAAGGTCAGCAATGCAGATTTTACGAATGAATAGGTTGATGCCTTTCCTGTCAAGCAGTTAATAACACTAATACGAAGGGGATATGTGGAAAAAAGGTTTGCTTGTTAGGGTGGGTTTTTCTCTCGAAATTCCTGACTCATCCAAGTCATCTGAAAAGAAAGGACTGTGTAAACTGTGGATCCATCATTTGCTTAATGACAAGTTGAGGTTCGAGACATCTGTATGAAGAAACGTTTACTGTTTGCATGGTCTGCGACTCGACTGAAGATTTCTTTTCTTAGTTTCTTCTTGCAAAAGAATGGGCTCAAATCTATACGGCTCCAAAGTTAACTGTTCGTCACTTGTCATGTTTACAGTGCTGCTGATGAAGTAAACCGGAACCTCTTGTGTGACGTCATATATTAAACTTCAATGATCGCTCTCTTAGTGGCGGGTAATTTAAAATATATGATAGGTTAATATTGATTTAATCGTTAAGCAAGGATTTTGTTGTTAAAGACTGTCATTTACGATATAAGCAAGTAATACTTTTTCATAAAAGCAACAATGTGGTTAGGGTTGCCTTTCCCTTTGAATAATGAATTCAATACATTTCTGGTTTCGTTTTTTTTTTTAAGTAAATGATGGAGACTGTAGTTGTTTTAATCAATTACCACATGAATTCTTATTGTTTCCCTATACTTTGGAGTATTCCGTGAATGAATACATAAAAGTAAATATTTACATTTTCAATGTGACATAGTTATTTGGCGATCGGAAATTTGTTGACTGAAAACAAAAAAACTATGTGAATGTTCTCTACTTCTACCACACTTAGAACTACCATTTTAGTGTAGATTTGTTCCTAAGAAAATCCCAAGTGTTGATATAAGTTATGTGACAATTCGTTATTGATAAAAGTGACTTATTCGTGTGAATTTCCCATGTGTTGACTTTCGTCGTCATTTTTCCGGGTAATAGGTCGTGCCAAAGTCACGTGATTCGCCACCGTGAAAGTAGAATGTAAATATATTTCATTTTTGACCAAAATTTGTCATAGAATTCATCATAGCTGTTTCACAAAACTGTCATATCTTAAGATCATTTTAAGATTGCTATAAATCTTAAGACATCCAGATACTGGACTTAAGTCTATACTGAACTATGTTGTGCTTAGAGATAGGTAGCTTATCCGGAGGGAACGTGGTTTCAGGGACAGAAACAATCTATTAGACTATATGGAGGATGTGGACATTATTGATAAGCTCCGTATACCGCGACATGTGATCTTTATGATGAACTCAATATTCGTTTAGAATATCCCACAGCTAACTTTTTTCCTACTTTCGCTGTTTAGGCATATCCACTTTTTCGTCTTTTCTTCCTCCGACCGGACATAGTCTGTTGAATTTACAGCATTTACTCTAGAAGTGACATCTCCCCAAGTTTCCTTCCTAGCATTGGAACTGTAGTTTTGTTTTGAAAACTGATATTTCAGCAGCTGAAAAATTTGGACATCGTTTCATAAACATCTTAAATCTTTTGACACCGATTTTTTTCTGAACGCATGCACATGGACTTCATGTGGTCACAAGTAAACGCATTCGAATACCATTCATTTATTGTTTGTAGACACAAAAACAGTGTTAGGTAAATCTATTTCTTCACGTTTTTATCTTTTTTTTGGTAGTTTTCGTACTATTTCATTTTATTAAGTTATTTGCTTTTTCACATAGGAAAGCTTTAGCGCCCAGTATACACTGTACATGATTTAATAGTTGAACACGCGTACGCGGGTGTGTGTTTTTTTTCATTAATGCAACGTTCGTTATCAATTCGCTGAAATATTAACTGTGTCTTTGGTTTTTCATACCCACCCACCTACTCGTCTACGCCTTTTTGTATTTAGTGTATTATTTTGTGGAATAAAACAAGTGCGGCGTTGCTAACTTGTAACAAACGCATCAATTTAATCGTCTTTTTTCTTTATATTTCAAATCAATTAAGCAAATATTTTATTTTCGGAAGAGATAAATGAAGGAGAAAATGAAATATATATATATATATATATATATATATATATATATATATATATATATATATCAGACTTTTGAGGTAGTGTTTCTATAAAATATCATTTAATGTATTCATTTTTGCATCAGAAACCGAGTGTAACTTTTGAAATACAGAAATAAAGTGTAAGGTCACATGGTCTAGAAAAGAAGTACAATGTATTATTTTTTATAAATACATTATTGATTGATTGATTGATAAATACATTAAATAATTACAAATGCCTAAAATCGTAATATTTCAATTTCCTACTTATATTTCAACATTTGTGTATACAGCATACACATGTGCTTTAATCTTTCATATACATGTAATAATCAAATTCACCCTTGCAGTTTAAAGGTGATAAAAAAACACACGGTATTTTACAATGTAACGACTATCAACAACGTCCTGAAGTTAAAAAATTTTGTGAAACGGTATTGTCGATCGTATCTTATGATTGTCATAAGTCAGACCTTAAGGTCTTACGACAGATCTTAAGATAGTTTTGTGAAACCCTGCCCAGATGTAAAATTTCCAAATGATCTTTCAAATCCGTATTCGTTCTAAAGGATTTCTGAACTTAAACTAAAGTCACTTTTCAATATAAAATTATATACTAGTATTTATATTTATATTAAAAGAATGGGGGTAAAAGACGTAAAGCAGTACATACAAAAACTTCATTTGGAATGGAACACCTGCATAATGATCTATCGTGCGAGTTACACCTCCGCTGATAAAAGTCTAGTATATTACATAATCTTAAAGTACGTCTTCAAATTCAGTCTTGTCAGACATGGACCAACTATGTATTTATTGTGTCTTCTTTCTGTTTTATTTTGGTAAGCAAACATTGTATTGATTCTGTATTGCAAATCCCAGGTAGATTCAACCAATCTAATTGAATGTTCAGGTATATACGTTTCTATTACATAAATAAATTTAGTCTTAATTCCGAAAACTTGACATCCTGTCACAAATCATTAAGTAAAGAAATATCATTAGAACATTTCTTTTAAAAATTCTTTAAAAAGATATGAGTTTTATTATTTTCTCTATCGATGTATATCGTTGTTAATGTGAAAGAGGTATTTTCCATTAAAGAAATTACTGTAACCTTTATGACATAATATTCACAACTCCAGTGGTTTTGCTTTTGATATCTTTTGCTTTTGCACTGATGGCCATTTTCTCATGAATGCGATGCAGTTGTGAGCAGTGCGCATTTGAATCTTGATAAATATACTCACTAGTGTGTCCAACGGCTGAAATTCCCACAGAAATCAAAGTAGGATCAGAGAAATATATAACATATGTCTCTGGTAAAATGTTAATATAAAAAAAAATTCTATGGACGTTATAACGATCCAGTTTGCCAATACAACCTATCAATGGGTCAAATGCTGTTTGACGTGTTTCAAACCGATTGTTAGGCCGTTCTTGTAACATTGATTTTGACTACGGATAACTCCGTTTACCTGATCAAGATATAGGGCTCACAGCGGTTGTGACCGGTCGACGGGGGATGCTTACTCCTCCTAGGCACCTGATCCCACCTCTGGTATATCCAGGGGTCCGTGTTTGCCCAACTATCTATTTTGTATTGCTTATAGGAGTTATGAGATTGATCACTTTTCGTTATCTTCACCTTTCATCAATTATTGCTCTCTTCAATTCAGTTGATGAGAGCATCAATTCAATTGATGAGAGCATTACTTGATTTGATGCGCGCATTAATTCAACTGATGAGAGCAATAATTTATTTTATTCGCGCATTAACTCAATTATTGTTCTCATCAATTCAATTGACGCGCGCATCGACGTGGTGGAATCATTGCTCGCAAAACTGCATTGGAACTCGGTGTATATGATTTGATGATATCTTTCATTCAGTTGAAGATATATTCTTATTATTTCCAATGCTTTTATTTAAGTAATTAATATGCGCACCAATTCGATTAACAAGAGCAATAATTTGATTAAAGAGATCATTAATTGAATTGTGGAGGTGTTGAATTGAAGTTATCTCTAATTATATAAATGTTCTCTCTAAAAGAATTATTGTACGCATCAATTGAATTAATCATATCATTCGCAATAATTAAATTATTGCGCGCATCAATTCAGTTGATGCGCGCTACAATTCATTTCAAGAAAGCAATAATTCAATTATTTCGCGCATTGATTGAATTGATGCGCGCATTAATTGAATTATTGCTCTCTATAACTGATTGTAGCGCGCATGAATTCAATTGTTGATATCATCAATTCATTTGAAGAGAGCAACAACTCATCAATTTAGCAGAATAATCAATGCTTCAGCTGTATCAATAATACAATTAATGCGAGCAATAATTCAGAATTAAGATATCAATAATCATTCCAAGACATGTTTTATTGAATGGTTGCGCGCATCAAATGAATTGATAATATCTTCAAATGATTAAAGATATCTTTAACTATTTGAGTTTATGTTAATTTGGCGCCCCGTAGCTATGGGGTTTTACTTTCGACCACGTACATTACAATCGAGACATCATTTGATGTTATGATAGATTTTTGTAATCGTGACAGATTGAAGGGCAAATTGGCCTCGAACGTAATTTGATTAAATGCAATGATACTCTGGTTAAATGCTGGAATACTACGATTCAGCGAGGAGACACTCTTAATTATTAATGTTAGAGTCTGATTAAATGTTGGGATAAACTGGTGAACTGCGGACGCAATAAGATTATATGAAAAAGTGAAGATCGCGAAAAGTGATCAATCTCATAATGTCATAATATGTATAACCTGATGTAATCAGATTAACTGCCGAGACAATCGGATTACAGGCTGATAAAATCAGATTAGATGCAGTGACATTTTGATTATGCGAAACTGTGACAAACCTGATTAAGTTCTGGGGTATACTCTGTTTAAGGACAGGTGACTGAATGGAGAGGCACTCTTATTGATTACTGAGGTATCCTCTGACTGAATGCAGAGGCACTCTTATTGATTACTGAGATATCTTCTGACTGAATGGAGAGGCACTCTTATTGATTACTGAGATATTCTCTGACTGAATGCAGAGGTACTCTTATTGATTACTGAGATATCCTCTGACTGAATGCAGAGGCACTCTTATTGATTACTGAGATATCTTCTGACTGAATGGAGAGGCACTCTTATTGATTACTGAGATATTCTCTGACTGAATGCAGAGGCACTCTTATTGATTACTGAGATATCCTCTGACTGAATGCAGAGGCACTCTTATTGATTACTGAGATATCTTTTGACTGAATGGAGAGGCACTCTTATTGATTACTGAGATATCTTCTGACTGAATGCAGAGGTACTCTTATTGATTACTGAGATATCATCTGACTGAATGCAGAGGCACTCTTATTGATTACTGAGATATCTTCTGACTGAATGCAGAGGTACTCTTATTGATTACTGAGATATCTTCTGACTGAATGCAGAGGCACTCTTATTGATTACTGAGATATCTTCTGACTGAATGGAGAGGCACTCTTATTGATTACTGAGATATTCTCTGACTGAATGCAGAGGCACTCTTATTGATTACTGAGATATTCTCTGACTGAATGCAGAGGCACTCTTATTGATTACTGAGATATTCTCTGACTGAATGCAGAGGCACTCTTATTGATTACTGAGATATCCTCTGACTGAATGCAGAGGCACTCTTATTGATTACTGAGATATCTTCTGACTGAATGGAGAGGCACTCTTATTGATTACTGAGATATCTTCTGACTGAATGCAGAGGTACTCTTATTGATTACTGAGATATCTTCTGACTGAATGGAGAGGCACTCTTATTGATTACTGAGATATCTTCTGACTGAATGGAGAGGCACTCTTATTGATTACTGAGATATTCTCTGACTGAATGCAGAGGTACTCTTATTGATTACTGAGATATCCTCTGACTGAATGCAGAGACACTCTTATTGATTACTGAGATATCTTCTGACTGAATGGAGAGGCACTCTTATTGATTACTGAGATATCTTCTGACTGAATGGAGGGGCACTCTTATTGATTACTGAGATATCTTCTGACTGAATGGAGAGGCACTCTTATTGATTACTGAGATATCTTCTGACTGAATGCAGAGGTACTCTTATTGATTACTGAGATATCTTCTGACTGAATGGAGAGGCACTCTTATTGATTACTGAGATATCTTCTGACTGAATGCAGAGGCACTCTTATTGATTACTGAGATATCTTCTGACTGAATGCAGAGGTACTCTTATTGATTACTGAGATATTCTCTGACTGAATGCAGAGGCACTCTTATTGATTACTGAGATATCTTCTGATTAAATGATGTGTGTGTTCGATTGGAATGATGAACGAGTAACAAGCTGCTTCATTTTCACGTACAATATTACATCCCTAATTATCAAATCCGTGGGTAGTTTGATTAAACGCTGGGGCAATATGATACTGCGGGGGTATCGGGTAATTAAATGGTGGTTGTATTTTGGCTGTACATACCGATATAGCGTGCTTAATTACAGAAGGTCTGATTAATAACTGAGGATCTGCTTAAATGCTGAACACTGATCTTGAAAATGTTAAGCACCCTGATTTTGTGATGGAGAGTAAATTGATTAACCATGCTGAGATACTCTGATTGAAGTAATTAGCCATGCTGAGATACTCTGGCTAAATTGATTGATCATACTGAGATACTATGGTTAAACTGATTAATCATGCTGAGACACTCTGACTAAACTGATTAATCATACTGAGACACTCTGACTAAACTGATTAATCATACTGAGACACTCTGACTAAACTGATTAATCATGCTGAGACACTCTGACTAAACTGATTAATCATACTGAGATATGACTAAACTGACTAACCATGCTGAGATATGACTAAACTGACCAACCATGCTGAGATACTCTTACTAAACTGATTAACCATGTTGAGTTACTCTGACTAAACTGATTAACCATGTTGAGTTACTCTGACTAACCTGATTAACTATGCTGAGATACTCTGACTAAACTGATTAACCATGTTGAGATACTCTGACTAACCTGATTAACCATGCGGAGATACTCTGAGTAAACTGATTAACCATGCTGAGATATGACTAAACTGACTAACCATGCTGAGATATTACTAAACTGATTAACCATGTTGAGATACGCTGACTAAACTGATTAACCATGTTGAGTTACTCTGACTAACCTGATTAACCATGCTGAGATACTCAAACAAAACAGTAACCATGCTGAGATATTCTGACAGTTTAGATAGCAGTTAAAAGATTATCATTAAGTGCTGACATGCTATGATTTTATCATGGGATATTATTGTTGCTAAAATTATTTTGATGCCTCAAATTTGTTGCATTGTTTATATCAGTTTTGCGTGTTATAAGTGCCGTAATTCTATTTAGTCCTCAAGGCATTCCATGATGTACCTATTCAGAAATCTCAGGGCCGTAAATTAACCTTCAATTTGGAGGAGGCAGGAAATACAGACGCTGAGCACATT
Organism: Ostrea edulis; assembly: GCF_947568905.1. NCBI lineage: Eukaryota > Metazoa > Mollusca > Bivalvia > Ostreida > Ostreidae > Ostrea > Ostrea edulis. The sequence goes on along the minus strand of NC_079164.1, from coordinate 16,030,855 downwards.
TTGTGCACACTGAACACGTTTCGTGCAAAATCCTTGATTCTAGGGCCTTCTAATATGTTACTTGACTAACTCATTCTAAAAGAAAGATTTGGAATGCTTTTTAAGGGAGGTATCATGTTCTTAGTTATTGGAAACAACATAAATTCTAATGAACTTTAAATTTATTTTTTTTTTTGGCTCAAAAGTTGGAGGAGGCAGCTGCCTCCTCCGCCTCCATGTAATTTACGGCCCTGAATCTCGTCAATTTTACAAAAATTATATTGTCCACTAATTGATTAGATACTCGGTGATATATGTGTACGTTTTTATTAGTTTACAGTGCCCCTGTCATCGACCACTGCTCACCACATCTGGGTAAATCTAACGTGTATACATACGGGGATCTCTGTCTCAAGGTGCACTATGGGAACTACGATTGGGACGATGCTCGACATTCGTGTCACATCGAGGGCGGTGACCTAGTTCAGATCCGAGACGCTAGTATGCAGCATTTTCTGCACAGCATCCTATCAGGTCAAAAGTCAGAAGAGGACGGATTCTGGATTGGGGCCACAGACAGGGAATCAGAGTCACACTGGAAATGGGTGGCAGGTGAGAGTAAAAAAAACACACATGTATATAAACAGGGGCGGATCCAGGTATTGCGGTTACGGGGGCGCCACTTTATGAGGCAGGGGGTCTGGTGGCCGCCTTGAGGTCCCCAGTGGGTCCAAGGCGAAGCCCTGGTGGAGGCCTAAGTGGCGAAGTCCCCGGAATCTCCTGGATTTTACAGATTTTATAGGGCTTGAAATATGTCTCCTATTTAGTCAGAAAAAAAATTAAGTTCTCCCAATAAAGTAATTCAAGAAATCAAAATATTTTGTCATTTATTTCTCCGGAAGTGGAAGAAATTATCGCTTCTTTTATTGTTTAGTACATTTTTTTTAAACAAGACACCACGATTTACCTTAAAGTTGAAAATTTTAGGGGGGGGGGGGGCTGTACACCCCCCCCCCTTAAATCCACCACTGATAAATGTATTACTCTGCTCACCAAACTTGGTACAAATCAACCCTTGATAAAAAGAAATTCAGATGCATCCCAAAGATCCCAAAGATCGTCACTCCTTCAAATGGGAAGGAAAGATAGATTGCATACCCTTTTTTCCATAGTACATTCCATATTAATCTTAAATCATAAATTTAATCCAAGGGTGACGTGGAAACAATCGGATTAAAACCAGATCTTCGATCCGCTCCTCTAATATCCATGTCACTCAGAAGATCGATCTTCTACGCGACATGGCAAATAGAGGAGCAGATCGAAGATCTGGTTTAATCAGATTGACGTGGGAAAATATTTGTTTCAACATGTATATCGCACACATAGTAATAAGATCTTATTACATCCAAAATGACCGACAGTCAATTGAACCAATTATAAATCAATAGACATATCACGATAATTAATCAACAGAAACCCGATGCTTCAAGAGGGTAAATGAGACAAAATTATCTTGGGACTAACGGCGATATCAACTTCTTGTATGTATGTTTATTCAGAAAAACAATATATGATTCACAAAATACAAATCTTGAGAAGCGAGTTACCAACACAATCTCGTCTGATACCGGTAGTTCATCTAAAGGAACTTTATTTTGGTGTAGTACTACTTAAATCAAATGATTGGACAACTATACTCAGGTCAGGCCATGAAGACCAACATTCTAATTTATCAAGTGCTCATCACCTGTTTTGGGGGACCCATCTACCGTAAGAAGTGTGCATAACGCTATCACGCATATCCATACCAACCTTAGGAATCGCCATATACTGCGTAAATTAATTACTATCCAGATACAAGATCAGTCTCTACAACTCTACCTACAATTTTCTCCAAGTCTCACTGTCTAGAGCAAGGTACAATATCACCAGACTGGAAAAAGGCTTATTATATGTAACACCAATTTTAAGAATTATGTAGCTAATAAGTAACCTATGTCCTTAGCACACCATCTCTAGCAACATCGTGCGACATTCTGACCAACATCCTGAAAGATGCGCATGCCCGACACTGCTTCACGGATATCTGTGAGATCTCTCCAGTGTCTTGCTATAACTGCCGTCAACAAAGAACAAACACATGAAAAAATGACAAACATTGATCATTCTCATAAATCCTATAAAAATAAAAAACAAAGAATAGGACAAGCGCGGACTCCTTGACACATCAGAGGTGGGATCAGCAGTCTAGGAGGAGTAAGAACCCCCTGTTGACCGCTCACACCCGCCGTGAGCTCTATATCTTGTTTAGGTAAAAGGACGAATTCGTAGTCAAATTAAATATGTAATGAATGGCCTAATTGGTATGATTTCTCACAGGGCCTAGGCAAGTTACCGGTGCCTAGTAACTTGCCTAGATGGTCGAGCGGTCTAGCGTGCTGGTTACATGCTGCTAGGAGAGTTGGTTCCGCAGGTCGAGAGATCAACCCTGGGTAGGGGGCGGAAGTGGGTATCCAAATAAAGTGAAATTTTCTGTGCTTTATATCAAATATTTCCTCACTTAGGGCAGGTATGTTCATTTAAGAGTTCATTGTAATTTCCGTGCTTTATATATATATATATATATATATATATATATATATATATATATTCCACAGTTATCAAATCAACATGCAGGAATAGAGGCCCAATTACCATAGCAACAATATAAAGGATCACAACAGAAATTCAGTTACCATATGCATAGCAACAAACAGTGTCCAAAATTATATGAACATCAGGGATAGGGGTCCAAAGTTACCATGTTACCATAGTAACATACAAATTAGAACAGGAAGACAGCAACAGACAAACACACACACACACACACACACACACACACACACACACACACACACACACACACACATATATATATATATATATATATATATATATATATATATAAGGCATTTTCATGAATTACAGATTCGAGTTGAACTGATCTTTATTGATTTCTGAAAGTACATTGTAACTTTCTGTGATTGAACAATAGGTGTCATGCAGTAATTCATAGGATTTTTTTTATGAAATGTATTCCTTCCCGAGATGATGATATTAATAACAACTCAAAACTAGCTAGAATTTCAAATATGAATATTCTGTGGAAAGGTCACAGGTTGGTTCAAAGTTTCGCGGAATATATTGGGGAAATCTTATTTATAAATATCAAGAATTTCAGAATTTTTGGTACATAGTACAATAACCTTGTCGCTACAAGTTGTAGATTTATGACCATGCAGCGTGTATGGTGCGGATCCATCTTTCTGGAAGTACGAATTGTATTTTCACAGGTGATCCTAAGATGACGTACAGTAACTGGAAATCCGGACAAGGACCATCTCAGTCCGGGTTTTTCCTGTCTAGTGGATCATTTGAGGACTGTGCTCTGATGAGAGTAGATGACGGCTTCAGATGGCATGACTATGACTGCAGCAATATATTGTATCACTATTCTTTTATCTGTCAATACGGTAAGTTTTCTGGAAAAATGGTCCCGATTTGATTATGAAAATGTAAATCTGATGACAAAATTTATGCATAAATAAACATGTTCTATTCGGCATGAATGCTATCAAATTTTTTCTACTGTTCGAAATTCACAAAAGCTGACAGTTTTCTGAAACTATTACGTATAATTCCGGGTAGCAATATCTCAGACTACCCACGCGGGGGGACCGAATATTGGAATTCCTGGATCCACCACCGTGTTCACACCGTATACCTTTCCTGATACCAGTCCACCCGCAACAAACGCCCCTGTTCCCACCACGCCCCCTGAAACCGACGCCCCTATACCAACCACGCCTCCTGAAACTGACGCCCCTCTTCCCACTACACCACCAAAGATGGTTCCGTCAAGTAAGTTTCTCATTCTGTGTAAAATGAAGAGTCTTAGAGTTGAAAAGGGTGTCCCTCTTTTGCTGGGGCATCAACGAAAAATGCAAATTGGGTGAGGGAGAGTAATTTCGGACTGGAATCTAAGTGACGACCTCCCATATCAGTGATTAAGATAACAGAAGTGTAGGGATTATAACGCTTTAAAACAATAATAATATTCAGAGACCATTCAGCACTTCTTATACTTTTGATCAATTTATTGATGAGGGATTGGAATGTATTATACGCCTTCCAAGAACAAGAACCCCATGAGCCAAAACGCCCACCCGAGTCAGGTGGGACGAACCACGTGAGCCAAAACGCCCACCCGAGTCAGGTGGGACGGACCACGTGAGCCAAAACGCCCACCCGAGTCAGGTGGTCCCACTGTTAACGTGGTCATTATTGGACAACTACATGTATATATGTACACAGGTTGTCATCTGGCTCAATACAATAGTTAACGTATTATCATATTATCTTCTATCGTTCCAACAACAGCTTGTCACACTGCTTGGTTGATCATGCAGATTTCTCTCGCTGATTCACTATATTGTTTCAATAAAAATGAGTTTAGATGACCACGCTATGCCATTTTTTCATTGTGATTGGTCAGCGGGAACAAAGGTAAATCCTGTTTCACTGAAATCTATGAGAAACCTCGCCCAAACATTTACACGAATCAAGAGAAGTGACACGCTGTTAATGGACCGACATTAACTTAGCCTTACCTGTACATTAATTGTATTTATATTTCCATACTTTCATTTTCAGCCACTACAGAGGTGGGGGTGGTTGTAATTGGAAAGTAATGACCCGGAGTGGACTTCTGGTGTTGTCAATAAATACCCGAACTTTTCAGTCTCCTTATTTACTATCATGTAATCCGGACTTTTCAGTCTCCTTACTTACTATCATGTATTTCATACAGTCGTGTGAATGGTAGTATATCTAACAAATTCCTCCACCTGAACGAAGACATCCTCCATGAGAGCATTACTGAGAGAGCAAAATGACTTCCCGTCAGAGTACAAGCTGAACGCCACATTTTGTAGATGAATATTTATCAACAGGCAGTCCAGCACTTGTTGACAAAAAATTAGAGCTAATTTTAGAGATAACATTCAGAAATTTCAGTGCTAAAATTAGGAATTTTAAACAAAATTGGGTAGTTAAGACTTACAAAAGGCCCATGGGCCTTAACGATCACCTGAGTTTCATAGCCTATACAACGAGTCTCAGATTTGCGTTTAAATCTCAATATGGAGTCCTTTGTGCACATGTTTATGATCTTTCAAAATATGCACACAATTCCAATTCATTTACAGAAGAAGGAAAAATGGAGCTTGAAACATATAAATCACTTTAACATCCCCTCACCACCACCACCACCCCATCCCTCTGACCCCTGAATTTCATTATTTAGGAAGAGGATATTACGGACATTATAACCATGCATTTAATTTATCTCCCATGACTATGAAAGTAGATAAGAGCAAGCTCACACCCACACTCCAACATTGCTTGACGATGCCTCACACAATGAATGGTAATGCTGTAATCCATTACTAATGGACAATCAGAAGAAATTCCTAATAAAAATATCATTCATACATGTACCTGGATACACATAATTTATCAAAAATTTATGATAATAGAATTCTTAAAGAGATTTCATTAAATTCCTTTCGGTGTTTAATTGTTGCATGTAAACAAGCCAGAAATCACAATATA
>NC_079164.1:15985221-16020221 GCF_947568905.1 Ostrea edulis | reverse complement strand
AATTTACACCCCTACAGCAATTAAGCATATATGGCAAGAGGACAGGGCTTAGCAGTGTTATCAGAATAAACAGCAGTCTGATGCTTGACTCTACACGTGCTCTGTAGCAGACGATATTTTGAACAGGGAGACTGGCATGATTTATCAAAATAAACTAAAGTTTTCCCGCATTTTTCTACCACTCTGCTCAATCTGTGAGGCACTGAAAGGGTATGTTTTTACTTTAACAAAACTTCACCCTAGGAACTACAAAATGAATTCATCATTGTTTTATGCATGTCTTTTAAAACATGTAGTTTTTTGATAATATACACAAATATTGGTATATATGATATACTAATACTTATGATGTTCCTCTTGGTGCCTTTCAATTATGAGAAGAATTTGGGGGGAAATTGTAGCTGTGCAATGAATGGAGGACATGTGCATTGAAGGATTATTAAGAAACACTTTGTCCATTGTAATATTTGGAGACCTACTATCTGTGATTGTCTCTTTTGACATTGTAATGTCCACACGTAAGAGTCCAGATTGAGAGTAATTTTAGAGTGATGGTTGATCAATTGGACATTTGTCATCATTGGTGAGAGACAATGGGAGTTACACAACTGGCCTAGGAGATTGTTGCTTAATCAGACAAACATCATGCTTGAATTATTCGAGAAAAGGTACCAGCAATCCTGCAAAACTCTGAAACAGCGATCAGACTGAACAGTCCTAATGAGTTATTTTTACAAGAGGCCCAGGGGCCTTATAGGTCACCTGAGTATCATGTAACAACCTTCCAATGTTTGAATTAGGTTTGTGTTTAAATATAAGAATTTTACTTTTGGATGGAAGAAACATTGAATAGCTATGTGGTCAGCCCCGCCTTTGCACCAGAACCCCTGACCCAGGGGCCATAAATTTCAGTTTTGAAAGAAGCATCCTCGATCATCATTATCATACTATTAGTTTGTCTACTTAATACCCAGCAGCAGAGGAGAAGATTTTCAAAGAAATAAAATGCATTTTCACTATATGATCAATAGGGCCCCACCCTAATACCAGAACCCCTGACCCAGGGGCCATAAATTTCACAATTTTGAAAGAGGCATCCTTGCTCATCATAATCATGCTATTGGTTTGTCTGCTTAATACCCAAGGACAGAGAAGAAGATTTCCAAAGAAATAATGCATTTTCACTATATGACTTATAGAGCCCCACCCTAGCACCAGAACCCCTGATCCAGGGGCCATGAATATCACAATTTTTAACAAGAGGTACTGTGAGCAATGCTCACTAAGAATATCCCCCGCTTACCCCAATCTCCCAAAGGGTGTTGGTAATAGGTATAAACTACCTCTTTTCTGAGTGTTGCTACTTTGATGTCCAGTGCGCATGACCTTTGACCTTTTGACCCCAAAGTCGATAGGGAACATCTTCATCCCATGGGTAGTCCATATGTATGATATGGTGACTGTAGGTGGAAAGGATAACGCTTTAGAGCCCGGAAACCATATTGCTACTTCAATGTCCAGTGCGCGTGACCTTTGACCTTTTGACCCCAAAATCGATAGGGATCATCTTCATCCCATGGGTAGTCCATATATATGATATGGTGACTGTAGGTAGAAAGGATAACGCTTTAGAGCCCGGAAACCATATTGCTACTTCAATGTCCAGTGCGCTTGACCTTTGACCTTTTGACCCCAAAATCGATAGGGATCATCTTCATCCCATTAGTAGTCCATATATATGATATGGTGACTGTAGGTGGAAAGGATAACGCTTTAGAGCCCGGAAACCATATTGCTACTTCAATGTCCAGTGCGCTTGACCTTTGACCTTTTGACCCCAAAATCGATAGGGATCATCTTCATCCCATTAGTAGTCCATATATATGATATGGTGACTGTAGGTGGAAAGGATAACGCTTTAGAGCCCGGAAACCATATTGCTACTTCAATGTCCAGTGCGCTTGACCTTTGACCCTAAAATCAATATTGAACATCTTCATCCTATGGGTAGTCCATATGTATGATATGGTGACTGTAGGTGGAAAGGATAACACTTTAGAGCCCGGAAACCCTATTGCTACTTCGATGTCCAGTGTGCTTGACCTTTGACCTTTTGACCCCAAAATCGATAGGGAACATCTTCATCCCATGGGTAGTCCATATATATGATATGGTGGCGGTAGGTGGAAAGGATAATGCTTTAGAGCCCGGAAACCATTGCGTCTACAGACGGACGGACGGACGGACAGACGGACAACTCGATTCCAGTATACCCCCCCCCCCCCACAACTTGTTGCGGGGGGTATAAAGAGGCATCCTTGCTCATCATTACCATGCTATTAGTTTGTCTACTTAATACCCAGAGACAGAGAAGATTTTCAAAGAATTTCTACATTTTCACTATATGACCAATAGAGCCCCACCCTAACACAAGAACCCCTGCCCCAGGGGCCATGAATTTCACATTTTGGTAGAGGGCTCAATGCTCATTATAATTATGCCCACAGTTTGGCTTCTTGATGTCCAGGAGTAAAGAAGAAGATTTTTTAAAATTACACTCATTTTGATGGTTTTTGCCATTTTCACTATATGACCAATAGAGCCCCACCCTAACACAAGAACCCCTGCCCCAGGGGCCATGAATTTCACAATTTTGGTAGAGGGCTCAATGCTCATTATAATTATGCCCACAGTTTGGCTTCTTGATGTCCAGGAGTAAAGAAGAAGATTTTTTAAAATTACACTCATTTTGATGGTTTTTGCCCCACCCCTCAGGCCCCAGGGGGGCAGGGACCACGAATTTCACAATTTTTGTTCCCCTTCACCCACAGATGCTATATGTCAAAATTGGTTGAAATTGGTTCAGGGGTTTCAGAGAAGAAGCTGAAAATGTTCAAATGTTAACGCACGACGAACGACGACGGACAAAAACAGATAGCAATAGGTCACCTGAATGAATTCAGGTGACCTAATAAAGTTAACCAATTTTTTAAAGGAATGAGATTATATATAATTAAAAAATAAAATCTGGATTTACCAATGATATATGAGTAAGTACTTTTTTTCCACGTTATACAGTGATTTGATTACATGTTTCCTTTAGTGCAACCCCCCTTATCTAGAACTAGACAAGCATGCTCGTGCAATATGTGAGTCAACATTCGGTGTAAACAATAACAAAAGATAATCACACCCACAAACTGCCAATCTCTAGTTTGAAATACAAATTTAGCCCTGCTTCAGATTTTTTAGGCCAAAATTAAAACTTCATGAGAATTTATATCTAAAATAGATATGGCCAATATATGCACAGTTATGAGGGGAACAAGCATACCCATTTTAAAAAATTTCAGTACAACAGCTTAATCTTTATTTTTGCAAAATAAGTGCTGCAACCTGAATGTGACCAGAAAATTCATATATTCCACCATTTTCACCGATTGGCTGCTTTTATACCCAATTGCCGGCCTTTAATGCACATTCTGTTGTTTGAATTTATGTAGATATATACACATTTTAAAGTAATGCGAGTGTTGATCTTTTAAAGCTCTGTGGTGAACCCATTCCAGTAGTAGAAAAATTAAATCTACGAGACAACACTTCCATATCAATAAGACCAACTCTATCCTTCAGGAACTTGAAATATATATATATACTGGTGTAGTAGTAATAATAATATACATATATACATACAAAGTATTTGACCTTGTATCCATGTTGTGGATCCGACACCTTAGTGCTTATATATATATATATATATATATATATATAAATAATCTGTGTGTGTATGTAAAAGATCAAACCCCTGTTGTGGCCCCGGGAACGTTTCAAACCAACGTAAATATACACAACTTGAAGATATTTGCATAAAAAGTTGTCCTACCCATTATTGATAAATGTTTTCTAATACATATTCATACATCAGTGCTCTGTTGCACCCCCAGCGGTCATGGTTTGAATTTGACACTACACAACTTAAATATATGTGTGAACCCATGAAATATATGTAGACGTTGAGTCTACTTCTAAAAATAACCCCATGAGTGTAAGGTGAATTCCAAATTGAGAAAAATAGTTCTGACGCAACTGTCTATGGGATAGAACATAAAACAACGAATTACAGAAGACGTTTGATATTAAACTTATGGCACAGTACTGTAGCAATTTTAATGCACGTCTTTACGCAAATACGAGTCTGAACTGCGCACGTGGCATCATTTGTTTTGATATGTATTTGATACACGACCGAGTGACAATTGTAGGTATTTATATTCCTTTGTTTTGCGCGTGATCTAATGGAACACGTTCTCTGATTAAGCAGTGGACTTTCCCTGCGTCCAATCACAGGGTGAAAGTTTAGGCTACGAAAATCGCACTAAATCTGCCAATGGTTTGTACTAGAGAAGCGGAGCGGATCGTAAACCCTTGGCTAGCGAAGATGTCCCAGGGGTCATATTTATGTGAACAAATTTGCATCTACACTACATAAGGATACTTGCAAATTAATTTGACATTGTGTAACATTGTTCATTAATCTCAAGAATAATATTTTCTATTTATTCTAAAATAAACCTTTGAACCTCTAATGTGACACCCATCCCTTGCCCCTGGGGGGACATAGCATGAATAACCAATTCATTCACAGTACAGGAGATACCAGAAGAAATTACGAATTATTTACAAATGAATAAAAGCAAATTCCTTCTAGAGAACCTGAGTAATTTAAATAAAGGGCATGCCGTTTGTGGTTCTTATGAATTCTTTTATATGCAGTTTGTCTATCAAATGACAGTCAAATCGTAAATATTGCATATTAGAAGGCTTTCCCATCATACCTGTGGATTAAATGGGGGTGGGGACCTTGAAATTTCTCTTTTCCAAAGTTGCTATACACCAAATACAGTGCAAACTGATTCTATTACTTCCAGAAAAGGAAACTTTAATAACCTTCTGGCTTCAGTTCAGAAGCTGCGATAAATTTCAGTAGGTTCCTTGTCAGAGTGACCAGTGATCTAAAATGTGGTTGTACTATTTTTAAAATACATGTGTATATATATATACACATGTATGTAAAGATAAAAAACATACCATTTATCTCCCACAACTCATAACTATAAAATAGATATGTCGGTTTATCAGTATGTGAGGGCGATAATAAGAAATCCAGGATTTTTTTGGCCAAGATTTTGATACAAAGTGTTCATAGAGGAAAATGAAACAATTTTAAAGTTGAGGATACAGATCTCACTTTGTGCACAGATAACTCATTTTTGGGTGCCTCCAGTGACGGGAGAGTTTTTGATGGTGACAGCATACGTGTACTAGAGATTAAGTGTCCATACTCCATCAAGGGAACTCAAGTAACAACAACGGAAGTGAGTGAGATTGTTGCAATGGGATGTCCAAATTTCTGTTTAGAATATAGTATGGAAGGACCATGTCTCAAAAAGAGCCACAAGTTTTATGCTCAAGTTCAGGGAGAAATGGCAATTATGCGATTACCATGGTGCGACTTTGTAGTATGGACAGACGCTGCTCAGAACAATATTTGTATTGACAGAGTATATTTTGATTCAGAGTTTGTGTCCTCTATGATGCCTAGACTTATTGAATTTTATATGCATCACATTATCCAGTTACAGAGCTCCAGATAATTTCTATTATTTATCTACTTTTAAGATTTTTAATCTGTTCAAATTCTGTTTTCCTGAGATATAGTCATAAGAGCAATGCCACTTTGAATTTTATTCTCCTCATGGATAGAAGTAATTCTTTTCCCAATTCAGAATTTGATAAACTTTATAATGCATATTTCTGCAAAGAATCCTCATCCTTAAATATCTGAAGCTCTGAAGTTACATTTACAATGTATCATTTGAACTTATTGCTTTATAAAAGAAAAGTCTGACAATAAAGTTGAAACTTCATCATACTTGTATATATTTTATGCACTTCTGACAGGAAAGACAATTGATTTTTTAAAATTTGATTTAGATAACCACACATATCATTGTTTGTTGTACAGTATACAAATGCCAAATCATGCAATGATCAACATGCATTATCAATAATTCATTAATCAACAATTAATTAAGTTTTGAAAGAAATTATTTCATATAATCTATTCCAAATGTATAAACAAGTATCAATATCTTTGAAGAACAGTTTCAAATGACTGCAAGTGTCATTTTTATCAGATAGCAATGAACTTCTACATTAAACTAAAAAATATTCATTTGCCAATCACAAACCAACTGAAAGCATACCATAAATATGGCAAGCATGGTTTATAAATATACATGAACAAGAAACGTGTAACATATGTACAAAAGTAGAGTTGTGTACTGATCACTTAAATGAAGCATAAGAATCATTTTCCCTTTAACAAATCTCACATTTAATATCTATTCAAGTTTTATGTCATGTTCCACCATAAGTGTTTTGTTCTCTTAATTATCAAATTCCAAAAATAAAGAATATGTTGACATGAGTTCAATCAGAATAATTAGTTTGAAATCATTTTGAATTACAATTTGTCATTTTCGTCAGTCTGAAATCAATTAAAGCAGCACTTCCTATAAAAATACACACATGTACATAAATGGAAATTAATTAATTTGTAATTAATGGCACATCAAGATTTGTTAGCCAACAAATCACCTGGAAAATTTTAGTGACTAACGGTTGCAAAGTTATAGGCATAACACCATCCAAAATATGGAAGTTTTTAACTCGACCTATACTCCTCTCTACATGTATTCTTAATGAGGCTATCTCCTGTGTTTTGAAAACTTCATCTGTTGAAAATTGTGGACATGCACCTTTAAATGAAGGAATGTTCAAATTACATTTTTTATTTTCCAACAGATCTCTTATCGTAAAACCTTTGTCCGCCATAACACTGTCATTTTCATCTAACAGATCTATAATACCTGAATTAATTGTCAGTTCTCTGTCAGATACCTTACCTGGCCAACCTTCAGATACAAAAGAAATAACACCTGATGGTGTAATGCCAACAAGAAATTTCACAGTTGTACAATGTTTGTAGTTAGAAAATGTCATACTCTGATTTACAAGACTAGAGGACTTCTGTATAAAAAGTTCTGTACAGTCGAGTATAACTCGAACAGATGAATACTTTGATTTAAAAGATAATGGCATTGTTCTGTCAATGATATCACATGCAGGATATGGATTTAAAGATTTCAGTTCACACGTAAGTAAAGAAATCCAGGTGGCAAAATATTTGGAAAAAGTACTCTCTGATATATCAAATCTATGGGCAATATCAGAGGTAAACAGTCCTAGTCTAAGTCTAAGAAGGACAGCAAGTAACTGGTCAACCAGCTCCAATGACCTCTTAGATTTTCTCTGTCTGTCTGCTGTCAGGTATGTGTTGAAGCCAATCCAGTACCTCATTCTCTCTGCCTTTCATCTGATGGAGCTATATTAAAAAAAGGATTAAATTATGTATTAGGATTATACAGCAATAGAAAAACATGCAATGCAGATCTATATTTGAATGATGTAAAACTTAGCGAAAAGTAACTAAAATTACAAAGCTATGTACCACTATGTTCAAATGTGACTAAATTTGTATGCCTACTTGAAAAGCCACATAAACACTGCAAAAGAAGGCAGCCCAGTGTAAAACTTTGTCTTGGCATCATCGTTGGCAATCTTCTCTACCTTCCAAATGTATCTGGAGCGTTCTCTCTTGAGGTCGTCTAACTGCTTCTTCAAGGCAAGGTTCTCCTGTAGCAGAGGGTCAGGGCCACACTGTACACCTGTAATTAAAAGATAACATTAAGGATTGAGACCAGACAGATGGGTGTCTGATGACAAATTTAAATTTGAATAGTTTGGTCAAGAAAGGACACAAAACAGTGGTGGGAGAGTCAAGAGCCCCACAAGTCATCCGACAATGACCAGTATACACATAAAAGTATGTGATTACTGATGTTTCTTTCATGAAATAGTTTATGATTTATAGATTTTATTTAATTTAATCTCTCATTTTGGGGGGGGGGGGGGGGGGGGGGGGGGGGGGGGGGGGTCTTGACAACAATAATTATAGTAGACCTCATTCATATTTTCGTAAGACATTGACTTTTGATCTGGCCAACATATTCAAAATTCAAGCCTAAACAATTAAATTCTGTATCTATAAAGTAAAACTCTGATATAGCGAATTTCTGCGGACACTCTATAAAAATTCGCTATATGCGTAATTCGCTATACGTTTATAGCGAATTTATAATTCAAATATAACAAATTCCTTATAAAATTGAATTGTTCCATATGTATATTAGTTATAATAGAAAGCAGCAATCGATATACTTGTGTTTGCATTGTCTCTAAGAGAAATTAAGCCTAGATATTTTCAAGAAGGAATATTTTTATAAGAGATATGTACACACTGATTTATATGTGATAAGTTATCTTGATGGATTATTTAATCACACAAGCACATGTTAAAAGAAAAATGTCAACACAATTATGTGTAATACATACAAACAGTCTATGTCTTTTTAAAATACCGGTCAATTGTTGACTGCGTTGTGGGGTTTTTTTCCCTTGTTTTTTTTCTTTCCTTTTTGTTAATAAATTTCTCAATAAACATATATGTAAGTATTGTTTTGTGTTAACATCCTCTTTTGAAAAAATACAACAGAAATTTCGTAATAAGTGTGGATCCTTTATGTCAAGCATTATGTCAAGATTGTTAAAAATCACGAGATTGAAACGAAAAAATCGTTATAAAAGGTGATTTTTACGTTCATTTTTAATTCAAGGGGAATAGAAATTTACTTCGTTATATCCGTAAATTCGCTATATCCGTGTTCGATATAGATGCAGATTTTTATATAGAATATATAGAGAATTTGCCGGGGAAATTGATTTCACTTCGCTATAGCCGTAATTTCGATTTATCCGTGTTTGCTATATTCAAGTTTTACTGTATTTAATAATTTTTAAAACCTCTTTGAAATGTTAATATTTTCTTTTTTTATGTGTACCTTCATCTTTCAAAGTCTTTATATCAACATCATCAAGAATCATATTCTCATCATTGTTGTTGTTGATGTCTTGTAGACAGTCGGGTTGTGATGTATGATAGCTATGTGAGTATAGACTGAAGTCGTGGTGTTTCTGCATCAAAAGTCTCTCTGTTCTATCCGTCTCATTGATTTCCTAAAAAAAATTTAATCATTTATATATATATATAAAAAGACTGTATATATATACATGTATATATATGGTCATAATTTATAAAACATATAATGCAGTTAAATTGTGATGTAACTCAATGTGAATAATGTTATCACAGTAGCTAACTCAACTGTCATTTCACCTCATATCAATTACAATATGAAAAAAAAAGTGAAACAACATGAACGTTCTTTCATAAATTGTTATCCTTACAATTTGAATCAAATTTTAGGCTAGATATTGACCAAGGATGTACAGCAACTGGCTATTAGTGAGTCATCATTTCATTTTATGACTATTTATTTGACAAATGTCTTTTTAAAAAAAACTTATTGCAACATCATCATGGGTCATAGCAACTTTTGGATAAAAAAAATATAGGAAAAATAGGATTTTATCAACAGAAAGTAGGACAAAAATAGGATTTTCTAAAAACGAAAATATGACCTTTATAGGACAAATTTATTAACAATAGTTTTTAAAATTTGACAGACTCCACCTCCCCTCACATCTGTCCACAATTACCTTGATCACTCTTTACTTTAGAATATAAAATATTTGAATTTCCAAAGTTACTAGTGTGGTGTTTAGTTCTACTAATGAAAGGTACTTTTCAAGTCATCAAAATTGAGTGTTACATGTATCATTTTTGCAATTGGTTGCCATCCATTAACAATTGAACATTTTCAACTTCTTGATAACTACCAGTCCAATTCTTTTTCATCTTAGAGTAAACATTCAAATTACCTGAAGTAAATTCCTTTTACTGTGTCTTTCCTCTCGAGCAGCCTGTGTCTCGGTTGGTTCCCTCGTCTTATACGAAAACAAAGTCGGGCAATATTTGATGTCCGTGGGGTCGTCACTATGCCAAGAATCAACAAAATGCTCAGAGCATACCCTACTGTACTCATTTGGGGCCCAATTTCTGTTTATTGTCTTGATCCATGCGGCTCGCTTTCTTCTGTCTTTGGGAAATCTGAAAAAACTTACACCTTTCTCTTTTGCTTTACTTCCTTGTCGGTTCGAGCATTTAAATACAACGCACTGAATGACCATGGTTTGTTGCCAATATAAACATACAATGGAACGCGGATGTTGCTTATGTGCATGTGCGAAGTACAGTCCCGCAGTTATCGTGAAAAGGCTTATAATCTCTCCATTAAAACAACACTGTATAGTCTTGGGAAAACAAAGACAAGACAACTTTTTATGCCAAATCATATTGATAGCAAATGTAGTTAAACTTTAGAACAATTATAAAACATGTACAATGACATTATAGTTCTTTAACATGTCTCAATGCCACATGTAGAACACATACGGACAGAATTTGATCTGCAGCTGCCAATTAAGAAGTCCACTTGATATTTTTCTTCTATTTTAAAAAAACCTATTGGATCAGCGACGAGAATTCATACCACACTAGCGTCCTCCGTTCTCTTCATCAATCACAACATATTGCACTATTCATCATTACACCTCCTAGACTTAAATGTAGGTGGCATTGTCTGTTCATCACTACACCTCCTAGACTTAAATGTAGGTGGCATTGTCTGTAATCAATTTTTGAATCTTCAAAAAAATGTTGTGAAATTCACTTATCAATCATAATCTCATTGCTTTCAGTACATGTTTTAGTGAGACATTTTCACATCTTCACAATGTTGTTGCTCTCACTTTTATTGGTTGCGTTTGTTGCGAATACACTACTGAGAACTGGACACAGAGCTAGGATTCAGATCTGAGCTGTTTCCTGATTGGCTAATTGCCTCCTGATCAAATCTGTTTTGTGATTGGTTGTCAACTTCCTGTCTACTTTCTGTTTGGGTGTTTGCTTCCTGACAAGGACTGTATTCTGACTGATCAGGGGCATCTTCTGATTTCTGGCTGACAGTCTGCAGGCTGGGACTGACTTGTGGGACGCTGGCTGTCTGTGACAGTTGCTCCTGTTTAGGGCTGCTGTGTGCAGTGTCCTGTTTCCTATACATCTGAATAGGCCTTCGGAAACCTAGAAAAGCAAAGCACATTATCAGACTTCATAGTTCATATGATTCTCCTAATATGAATATCCAATTTCATTTTGTGTAGACTGTAAGACAGACCAGTCTGAGTATCTTAAAGACCAAGGGATCATTGAATACCATGTTCTCACAAGCCAAAGGATCATGGACTACCATGTTCTCACAAGCCAAGGGATCATTGACTACCATGTTCTCACAAGCCAAAGTTCTTGCTCTTATCAGGTAATATTGTGGTCCCAAACTAACTCAAAGGTCATATTAAACAAGTTTGAAAAACTCCTTGTGTTCACAATATGATTTCCTGGTCAAAATGTTCACTGTGAATATATTTATCTATAAATAGATATCAATAATATTCACATTCATTATCTATTTGAAATAAAAACAATGACTCTATCAGAGTACTTTTGAAGTCTACTAATTTTTTAGACATTTGGACTGAGAGTACTAATACTGGGATAATACCGAGTTTCTGAGGGCAGAGCAAACACTAAACACTGCAAAGGAAAGCATTCTGTCACTGATTGTCGCCTTCAATGCACATTGCATATATATATGTTAAATGGGATTGAAGATCTCCATTTAGAATAAAGTTAATTCATACGTTAAGTCAGTCCACGTAATATTAACAGCTATACGACGAATAATGCTTTTACCTTTGTTTTAGATTTACTAATGCAGTATTGATTTTGCTCGCCCGACCTCTACAATCATTAGTCCCAGGCGTCAGTAATTGTACACCCCTGCAAACTTCATTTTTGTTGTTGTAATGTGAATAAGTTTGATCAAGTGCTATCTTCAACCATAACATGACCACAGAAAATACATGGTACCATCTTTATAGTGACTACATTTTTCAAATTCAAAACCAAATAATTCAGGTTTCAGATATTTCACTCAACGTATTGTTATGCATATCACGAGAATTTGACATCAATATTTCAATATATCCTAGACAGGATCTATAATCCACTCAGAACTAACATAATTTTGCTGGCTTTTAGCAATTTACGATAATAACATTCCAGAAATATTCATTTGTAATCAAAGCTTGAAAATAAAAATTGTGTCAATGTTCGCAAACTACTTCAGAGCTTGAATTTAATTTCAATATGGTCCTTACAGCATGTTTATTCAATAATTTCCTTGTAATGAAACCCTTCTATCTTGACACCACCATCTCGATTGTAACTCTAAATTTAAAAGCCAAATATGGAATTTTTAAATGATACTCATTTAACACATCAGATTTTTGGCCTGGCATTAGACACTGAGAATATTTATCGGATTGGATGTTAAGAATTTTCATTTGTAAATCTGACAAAACTTTCCTAAAACTCAGCTCTATGCATAATGCTTACTATGCCTCTCGTAAAATTTATCATAAAGTTTTGGTTTAGCAATGATTTATCCCGAATTTTCATGAGAGGGATCTGATGCAATCTTAAACAGTACCTTTCCACTCAAAAATGGAGTTCAAAGTCCAAAATAACACTCCATACTGAAACAATAGCTGCAATTCAGTAATATATGACCATATAATAGAGGTTCTAAAATGTTTCATCATCTAAGAAAATATCTGAATAGTGTTGGATACAGTTTTTGATTTGCATTACTGTCTACTTAGTTTTGCAAGAGAGATAACTCTACCGTAAGATGTCTACCTTTGGATTTGTTGAATGGGATATCAATTACTTCACATGTTGTAAATCCAACCTCCCTCGACAACAGGTAATCTGAAAACTGGGATGGTTTCATCTGGATGCTCTGGAACGTCTTGTAAATTTCCTCCTATTACAAAATACACATTGTAGATTTAATTCAACATTAATGATCTAATCATCAAACTTCCTGGTTCCAACGATAAAACATGCATATCATATTAAAAAACATGCATATCATATTAAACAACTCCATATCCAAGAATAAAGCAATTTGTCCCCATGCTAACTAGCTTACAAACTGAACAAAGTCTATCAGATTTAATGCTACTTTTCTAAGTTGAAAGGTAAAAGTTCTATTTGACCATAAGATCAATGTAAAGATGATAACATACTGATATTTTCTTTTTCTTCTTATATGACGACCAGGGCTGTGGCTCCAGAATGAGTCTGCCACCAGGACGCAGGTGCTTGAAAATGCGCCTGAAGAATCGCTTCAGGCCACTGTCACCACCGTTAAGATGGATCCATTTTGTGAGACTCAGTGCCATAATGACATCGTACTCCTCGTGTTGTAGGTCAACCAGCTCATCATTCTCCAAAATATAATTCTCCTGTAGAAAATAAATTCATCATTTAGCCACTCAGTTTCTAGAAACAATTGTTATCAACTGGCACAACCTACCCAGTAATTTGTGTAAAATAACCCAGTTATGTAAATTGCTACACGTACATATTTACACCCCCCCCCCCCCCCCACCCCCCCCACCCCACCCCCCGCGTTTAATGTACACAACACAACACCACAAAATAGATTTAATTGAATAGTCTTGCAATTTAGTGAAACCTGCAATAATATAAAAAAATTCACCGAGTCATCATACAAAGGTAAAAGTGAAATAAACCACATGAAAATGCCGTATATTGAAGTGAAATTTTTAGCGAGACACAAATCTAGTAATTTTTCCAGAACAATCAGTTTTCGAAATTAAGCGGTAGGCTAATAAAATAAGGGTTGGGCTACTGGCAATTATTTGAAGCACAGGCACATGCCTGATGGGTCAGTAACATATTTCACACGGGGATTATGATTCGTCTACTGAATTAGAAGAATAAGAATTGGAGGACTCTGAAGAATCTGATTGTGAAGTGACAGAGTTATAAGTTGAAAGAGAGCTTGAACTCTTGTCTTAAACTTACTGTCTTACAACAGATATTGTAATACTCAATAAAAATGTTTAAATTTGAAATTTCAAATCAAGTTGAATCAATCTTTCACATAGCATAAAAATTTGGACTAGTAAATTTTTATTTGGGCTACTTACAACTCTTTGCTTGTGGTTTTCAGTAATTATAAAATAAAGGTTTTCACTGAATTTATTTTTGTTAGCAATGTCTGCGACATTGAAGATCTCCCAACAACCGACAATTGATCATTGGCGACAATCGGCCTATCACTAATATTATATTTACAAAGAGCTAATTTTAGTGACTTAGTAATTCCAAGAAAGATTACCTCCGATATGGAAACTGTCAATTTGTTAGCAATAATCAATTTTAGCGATCTCATAATTCCCCTAATATCAAATGCCAAAATTAAATCCTTGCTCAAAATTCTGCTTATACGACCTACATTATGGAATCAATGTCTTATGAGTAGATATGTATATACTCTACCTGCATAAATGCCACATTGGTAGGAAAAGCCGGACTCTTTATACTGTCAGACAGAGACGGGGCAGCTATGGGACCATAGTTAAGTGGGTTGGACAGTGGATACTTCTGAATATCTGCTGATTTATTAGATATGTAATTACGAATATTTTTCCTTGCAGCTGCAATGAGAGTGTGATCTATGTCTATTCCTACTACTTTTCTAGGATGAAACCTTTTGCCAATTGCCAATGTAACATGTCCCACATTACAACCAATATCCAATACATCCTTTCCTTCGAACCACTCTCTTTTCATGCACTCTAGTCTGTTGTCTTCTTCAGCTTCAGGGTTTCGATATCCATAGTATCTATTGTAATTTCCATAGATAAATTTTGTATTTCTTCGATTTTTCTTTTGAGGTTTGTCCAATTTCTGGCTAATCTGTCTTCGGAACTTTCGTACTGTTGTGAAGTCCTCAATTTCTAATGCCGCTTGCCTGGGTGGACTGAGGGAAGTCCGGAGAATCGATCTTGAAACATTCTGTGAAGGTTGATAGTCTGGTCTTACATCACTCATACTTAAAGTCCTTCTACGGAAACGGCGATTGCGTGGAGAAATCTGAGGTATAACAGGAGACACAATAGTGTCTGGTTTCTTAAATTTTAATTTGCTAGATTCATTCTGTGGGGAGTCATCCAGTTGCATGGGGATTGTTGGAAAAGTGTCATCAATTTCAATTTTAAGAGCCTCCATCAGCCCCCGCCTCTTTTCTGATTCCTTCTGAGGTAACAAGGTTAAAGATGAATCCTCAGTTTTCCTTTTATGCTTATTCCTTTTCTTCTTTTTACTACATGAAGCATCCTCATTACTGTTCAAGTTCAGAGGATCATTAATATTGATTGGAATTGTCACCTGTATGTCTTTCCTGTGGTGGGGGGTTGGAAGTGGTGATGACTGGGGAGTTTTCTGGTTAAGGAGTTTGTCTACAGTCTCGTCATTCAGACTATTCAAGTTTAATGGATCATTAATATTCCCACCTAGTAAAAACTTGGTTGGAAGCACTATGTTACTCTCCGACCGGAACCTCTTCTTCCGATAGCCTCCATGCTGAATTGCTAGGTCATTCCTACTGGCATAGCTGGCTTTCCTCTTACGATGTCCAACATACTGCGACTTGGTGTGACCGTCTTGTTCTCTCTTAAAATCGAATTTCACAGAACGATCATCATTTCCTGTGACAAAATTAATTTCTGTGTTTGTTTTTTCACCACACTGAAATTCCGTGTGCTCAAACTGTGTCCTTGTCGGCGTTTTCACTTCAACACTCATTGTTCAATCTGTAATTACACCAGTTTAGACCATTCAAAAACGTACCAGTTGCGTTTTGTTTACATCGTGCACGTGTTGCATGTAAACTAAACGATTCGGTCGCCACCTATCGGTGTAATAACTCACTCCGACTGCACGTATGTTCTCATCAACGGCGTAAATTGCCAAACTCGTTGTGACAAAATATGGTATTAGAAGTATCATATGCCACCTCAAATGGATGAATATAAGGAAAAAATGCTTGGAAATGTGCTAATGTTGACCACCATACAAAATTTCCTTCTCCACACTTCTAGCGCTCATCGATTAGTAAATTAGTTAGTGCGCATGTTTTTGCGTGGCGACTTGTGGGAAAAGCGGAAGCGCTTCAATCGTCTGGTACATGAGAAGACACTGTCGAAGTAGAGCCTCACCGACTTCAAACAAAATATGTAATTTATTGTGATAAGTAATTTTATATTGAGAAACTGTTTAGTCTAATTTAAGTACCTCTAATATTGTAAGGTTGTTACATGTAGCAGCACTTCTTTTTCTTTAAACCACTTTATATCGTGAAGGAGGGGGGTATTTATTTACATTTTTTTGGATGCTAATGTTCCTCGTTTCAGATGCCATAACTTACTGTAACTATGGAAAAATCGGCTGTCCACCTTAAGAAAACAAGCAAGAAAGGATTTTCAGGTTTTAAATTCTAATCTACATATGTAACCATAGAGTATGAAAGAAAATATATATATAAATACGCAAGCAAAACTATTCATGGAGACCTCTGCAAGCTGAGAACGTTTCTTTTTTGTTGTTGTTGATGAAATGTTACTCAGTTAGTCAAATAAATGTTAAGACAGAAGGTGAATGATACGGCAGAAGATTAATAAATCGACATACGAGAAAACTATATCTTTTATAGGTACAGCTGCAGCTTAAGCATGGCAACGCATCACTAGCTGGAGATATGTTCAGTGTTCAAAATTGGTTTAAAGCTTGGTATAGACCATGGGTCTATACCAAAACAAGATGACTTAGACCTCATTGAATTGGCATAGACCGCAACATTGAAAAAAAGATAACACAACTTTAAGCATTGTTATTTACTTCTAATTGTACTTAAAAAGTATATTTGCTTTCCATTTCCATAACAATGTCCTCCTTTCCTCTTAACGTTTATCAGACATCAAACTTTTGGGATAACTTTAAACCTAGAAAATTGGCATAGACAATTTGGTCTATCTCAATTACAATTGGCATAGACCGTTGTCATTTGACATGGACTCGGTCTATGGTTAATTTCGAACACTGCATGTTAGTGTGATGTTTTTGTAAGTTTTGATACACATATACAGTGCTCGAGCTGGGCTTCGCCATTTTCGCCAATGGCGAATTTTTTTCAAAAATGGCGAAAAAAAATTGAAAGTGGCGAAAATCCCTTTTTGCAATAAATTGTATTTTTAATCCTTTGTCAGTAACACATTATCGCCTGTTTGTTTATGCAGTCAAAATCTGTTTATTCAGTCAACGCGTGCGACCGGGAATCTCGCGTCGTTCCAGTGCACACAGAGCTGGTCACAGCCTCAGGTAATTTATGGCTGCAAAAAAGTCGGGGATTATGTAATAAAGTACATCGGACAGCTGTTTACCCTGCTGTGGTCAATTGTTTAACATTTAAAGTCTTATTCATTATCGTGTTATCATTTCCACATTAATGTCAATTCTTAACCAGAGAACCGACTGGTAATTAAATTGGCCGTATTATTGTGTATAATGTATATCTAAATACATCAATTGTTTGTTTTTGCGGCCAAACTCGTTGATTACAAGATTTTGATTTTGATGTGTTTGATTTTAGTTCGAATATTTCATAAACAATGCGGTCGGTCACCATTGATATGGACATGGCAATTTTAATAAATAATTTTCTTTGAAGTTCGGTGCACAACAGTATAAAAATGCTAATCTCATAAGACTATGCACCCCATTCTATTTTGACACTAAACTTGTAGCTTCTGACCCTAGTCAGTCTAAAATTTAAAAAATATCTATGTTTGGCTTTACAGTCAACCCCCACCTCCTCAAACATCTGATTCTGTCCAAATTGCAAAATCTTCCATACAAAAACGGAAATTTAATAGGGAGTGGTTGAGATACGACTCTAAATTGGGCTTGATGTTTTGTGACATCTGTATTTCGGCCAATGTACACAATGTTTTCACTGAGGGGTGTAGCATCATGAAGTTTATATTTATATGATTTATTATCTGAATTTTGATTTCCATAATAGAATTTATCAAACAAATCAACTTCTTATTATTTCAGAAAGAAATGTTTAGGTATGGTAGCTGGATATGATTAAGTAATGTAACTGATTCAAAATGCTAAAATAAGTGTAATGAATAAAATAATATATAATATGATGGAAATAATTGTAAAGCATGTGATTATTTGTGCCGTGCCACTCCCCGAAAAAGTGGCGAAAGGGAATTCTGGTCCAGTGGGAGCACTGCACATATACTCAAGTACATATGTTGCTTTGGTTTTTTTTGTTTGTTAAATAAATGTATGCTGGCTGACTGCATGTTCTGTGTTAAAGACTTACTTCAGTTGTTTTGAAGTATAAACCAGCCTAGTGGAACTTGAAGGAGATCGAGCAGAACGAGATATTAGTATAATAGGATAGAAAGTAATGTATATATTGATGCAAACTGTACAGTAAATGGAAATTGTCTTTTATTATTTTATAAGCTCCTCCAGTAAAGTCTGCAGTTGACACAAAGGAGGCTGTGAGGAAAGAAGAGGTAAATTATTTCAAACGCTCTATATGTATGAGGCCATCCTTAAAAGGACTGGTTCACGTTTTTCGAAAGAAATGTTTTTCAATTTTGATGTTAAAAATTAAAAATATAGCTCATTTAATGTTGACGACCAAAATTTGGACCGTCTGAATGCAAGGATAAGAGCAATATTATTTTAGCTTTGATTCTTTGTTATGTAAACAAAGACTCGAGTCTTTTTATGTAAACAAACAAACCAGTGAAACGTTAATTTTGTAATTTTAAGCATCTTCATTTTGTACAATCACAAATTTTAACTTTTAAATGACACATTTTACCTAAAGTATACTTGAGATGTGATATATATAATAAACTTGGATCAATATCCATTTATTTTGAAAACCCTGTAAACAATAACACACCTCAATCTTTGTTTTCAACAAAAATAATACACTCTCTATAATGAGCTTCTGTCATAATGAATAACCTTAATTTTTTTGTGAAACATTCTAAACATATTAGACTGTAGATTTTGATCATTTAAAGTGAAAAACAAATTTGGAGGAAAATCATGAATCAGTCCCTTAATCAAATGTTTATTTGGAATTGCCATCTGGGGGGTGTCAGACCCCAGAGGGAGGGAATTTATTAAAAAAAAAAAAAATTCATTGAAGTTGAAATTAATAAAAATCACAATAATAATACAGGGAACAGTTTTTTTTCCAGATATTTTCTTTTAATTCGGAAACAAGTCGAAAAAAGGGGGAATAAATTGCTGTTCAAATTACTCAAAACTTTGACAAAGATGACTGTTCCTATCAATTTCATCAGTCTATTTCAGAGGATTTCTCTTTAAAAATCTCTAGCCCTTTGACAAGACAATCAGCACAGACTAGAAGATAAACCCCACTGAATTTCTGTAATAAATTTTGGTCTTTTGGAAACGGCATCAGCTGATGCACAGTAAAAGCATTCTTTTCTTATTGCCCTTAGCTGCATCAGCATAGTATGCAAACTCCACATGCATTGTGCACTTCAACTTCAATTATTTCAGATCCATACATAACTGGCTGATATCTGAACTGTTATATTGCCCATGCCATCTGACATATATTATGAGTTTTTCAATTCGCTCCTAATCTCTGCAAGGATCTCTTTCCAAGTATTTTGAAGACTAAAACTGAATTATATTGCTGATTTTTACCTCATCTATGTGTATAGAAACACACAAAGGGATGTTTGGATCATTAGCAGAATGCTTTACACTTCATGCTGACATTTTGGCGACTACTGCTTGTCAGCAATGATCTTCTAAATGCTTTATTCTAAGAGAAGATGATCCCTCTTGATTTTGAGGTCACATGGTCATGGGTCAAACTGGACGTAGGAATATACTCTGCTCATTATCTTGAGAACCCTTTGCTTGACAGACATCAAACTTGGTACACTGGTACATCTTCAGGAGAAGATGACTCCTATATATTTTGAGGTCACAAGGTCAAGGGTCAAACTGGATGTAGGAATATACTGTTCGCTCAATATCTTGAGAACCATTTGCTTGGCAGACATCAAACTTTATACATCTTCAGGAGAAGATGACCCCTATTGATTTTGAGGTCACATAGTCAAGGGTCAAACAGGACATTGGAATATACTGTCTGCTTTATATCTTAAGAACCCTTTGCTTGACAAACATCAAACTTTGTACACTGGTACATTCCAAGGAGTAGATGACCCCTATTAATTTTGAGGTCACATGGTCAAGGGTCAAACTGTCTGCTCAATATCTTGAGAACCCTTTGCTTGACAGACATCAATCTTGTTACACTGGTACATCTTCAGGAGAGGATGTCCCCTATTGATTTTGAGGTCACATGGTCAAAGATCAAGGGTTAAACTGGACATAGTAATATATTGTCTCCTATATTTTAAGAATTATTTGCTTTAGTAACACCAAACTTGGTACACTGGTACAGCATAAGGAGTAGATGACCCCTTTTGATTTTTAGGTCACATGGTCAATCCACTCCTGACATTGGAAGATATTGTCTGCTCAATATTTTGAATTGGTGATACTACTTTCAATTAAATGATGCATGTGTATAACCCTTTTCAATTTTGCACCATGGGGGGCATATGTATGTGTTTTATAAACATCTTTTGTTTTCTCTTCGTATTTGTTAAGTGAAAAGGAATATTGATTTTAAAAAATCCTATAAAGAATGCAAATTAAATTGAGGAAAGAGCAAACAGCTTTAACTTATCCATTTTGTCACTGAATTGATTGTTGTTGTTATCAATACACAATGCATGTATTATGTTTGTTTAAATGGATTGAAGATCTTGACTTGGTAATAAAGTTGATTTGTAGGTAAAGTGTGTCAGTTGAACAATAAATAATGCATTTACTTTTTGCTTTAGATTTAGTAAGATTTAGTAGCTGACGCAGGATTGGTTTCGGCTTGCCCGACTTCTAAAATCAGTAGTGTCGGGCGATGGTAATTGCACACCCCTGAAACAGAATCCATTATTAGGGTATCCAACACTCGTAAGATTTGCCAAAAGTTAATGTTGAACTTTTCGAACTTTTCTTTTTATTTCTTCCTCCCTTTAAATTTTATTATATGTTAGTTATCCTGAAATTTATTGAAGAATGGTGTCCTATGTGTAGATTTAATAGCAACTTTGTTGTGATTCACTGTCCTTTTCAATAACTGCAGTTATTCTGAAAGTCACCGGACCATCATATTTAAGCAGTAGAATAGAAGTTGGGACAGTAAAAAGTATTACGACTCTGGACTGATTGTCCAGTGAGAAATATTCAGCAGTTTGGAAAGTTACTAAGGGTTCATACGATATGTGATACTCATTGCAATTCAATAATTTCAATTGATATGATACATTTTATAGAAGGAACAAATAACACTGTTGGTGAAAACATTTTATTCATTGATAAACTGATTTATAATCTCAACTTTAAAATCAAAATATTTTCAATATATCTAACAGTAATATGTGGGTAGGCCTTGTAGTTCAAACTGTTCAAGATTATTTTGTTTGCCTTGGACTCGTCACTGACAACAGCCTGCATGTTCTCGGCCACCTGATCTCTCATACGCATAAAAATGATAAATACAGGTCAAGTTCAATGTATTTATTAACCAAACCTGATGTTTAAAACATGGAACTGAAGATTCAGACTGATTTAATTCCAAGGTCTGAGACTTGTTAACATCTGTTTATCAAAGTTATATCAACTGGATCACATTAAACTATAAATGTCTATTTTTCATTTATTTCTCATGCAATGTAATAATTATGCTTTTACATGTCTGGTGTAGGTCTATGGTTTAGTGCAATAACATACATTCAATTTAGAAGGATGAAAACGACAACTCATCGTGATGTGATGGAAATACACGTAAAAATGATACATGTACTTGGAATAACATATATATGATTTTGAACTGAGTAACTTGACACATGAAGTACTAACACTTATATTACAATGTACTTGTGTTGGGGGAGTTTCCTTTTCTTAAAAGTGAATTATTACAATCTGGTGAAACTTGGGGTCTGGTGATATGTAGAATATCTCGACCAGACTGTGTCCTAGCTAGCTAAGTGAAAGAAAAAATCTTTTGTGAAATCTGTGGTAAGTATTTTGTCCTTTTCTCAATAAGATTATTTGTTTTGATTTTAAAGCAACAAGTACCCAAGAATTCGAAACGTGAAAAGACTGATATTAAGACAACAAAGAAGGCCTCAGATTCCAAATGTCAGCAGGGAAAAGACGAAATATTAGAAGGCCCCTGTGCTTCCAAGAAAAGAAAATTAATGGGGTACTCGGAGAAAAAATGCAAAAAAGAGGAAAAAATAAAGGTATTCATAAATAATGCATGTAGCCATTCTAGTTAAACCTACAATCATTTTTCATGAATTTTGTACATCCAAGCATTATATGTTATAAAATTACTTTGTCAGCCCTAAATTGATATTGCCTTGCTTTGATTACCAATGATGTACATGTACTTAAAGACAGATGAAACAAACATCAAAGATAGGCTGCTTATGGCTGAACAATTGAATGAAGATGAAAATAAATGTTCTAGAACAGAAATAGATACGACTGAAGAAGGAATGAATCATGAAGGGAGTAAAGAATTAAATTCAGTAAGTTTTACATTTTCAGCACATAGAACTTCAGGCCTAAAAAAAAATGTACATGTGTTTCAGGTAACCAGAAAGACCCTATTTTTGTAATGGGTCGGTGGGGGGGTAAAACATCCAGAATTTTGGGGTTTTCGACATTGGTTTTAATAAACTGTAATTGATCTCTGATACTGGGGGCTAAAAACTATACAAAAAAAACAGCATGGCCATCACCAGGTCAATATTAATAATCCAAGATTCCTGACTCTTATTACTACTATTTTAATGTGAAATGAGCAGAGGAGATTCAGAGCAGACTCCATATTGAAAAGTGGGAACGTTAGCGACACCAGTTAGTGTGTCTGGTTTGTCTACCTTTTACAACTTTATTTCGCGGGTCTACTTTCCAAAACGTGAAAATTCAGTACTCAGGTGATTATTCTACAAGTTAGTTATGACTATTAATTATGATTGATTGATTAATTTTATATTGTTTAACATCCCTTTCAAGAATTTCTCACTCACATGAAGACGTAATGATGTTGACACTGTTTAAACGGCTGTAACACCAACAAATGAAGCATCACTTTGACTTAAGTCGCCGCCCCACCGTGTGATTTCTTTGTGAATTACATCAGTACACAAATACACAAAATTCCAATAGGTGTAACAATAATTATCCAATAACTGAATCCTTGGGTCTTGAAAGGTTGATCCATGAAATAAAGTTGTAAAAGGTAGGCATTTTTCAATATGAATTCTGCACTGTCTCTCCCAGTGTCACAAATTATGTAAAACTTAAAGTGTGGGTAAGAGTTGGAGGAATCTCCGATTAGCTCGATATTTAATTGCTATTAAAATTTCAAAAAGCACATAGAAGCTAAAACTGCTTAAATGCTTGGAGCACCGTCAAAGTTTGGCAGACATCTTTGAGAAAGAACATGGGAACTTGCATAATTTAGCAAGATTATAAATATTTAACGAAGTTCAGATATATTCTGACCTACCAACCCTAATTTTGAAGATATTACCGGAAACTCAGATATTTTTTAAGGCCTTATAACTATGTTTTTTTTTAGGTCACCTGAGTGAACTCTGGTGACCTATTGCAATTGGTTTTCATCCGTCGTCGTGCATTAACAATATGCCGGTTTCGAGATACATCCGAGTTATTTCCCTTTGTAGAACTCTCGTACATAATAAGGCGCGAAAGAATTTGTTTACACGCGGGAGTGGGACAGATAATCATCACAGCGTAAGTGAATGTACTCAGTAAGTTTCTCATACGCTGTTTAATAACCCGAATTCGATTGATACACAAACTAAGTAAGTGATAAGTATTTAGGAAGTAATTAAAAACATAGAATTCTTATCCTATCACGTTATTTTGCTGGTCATAAGTACCATATCCAAGATATTTCTTGCAAATATGACATTGTTTGTATGTTTCCACTTCGGTAAAACATTTCTTTCGATAGTATTTAGTATTTCCCACATTTTCACATTTAAAGAGAAGCCGCTTTTAATACATTTCATCGTCTTCCTCGTTGGCTGTATATCCACTCTGTCCCACTTAGGCATTTAAAGTTCCACTAAATGCACCTCCTATACAGAAGAGTTCGTATCTCGAAACTGGCGTATTGAACATTTTTAACTTCTTCTTAATAACTACCAATCCAATTCTATTCAAATTTGGTATGAAGCATCATTGGGACAAGGGGGACATAAATTGTAAATTTTAGGACTCCAGCACCCCTGGGGCCCTAGGAGTGGGGCCAAAATTGACCAATTTTCAAAAATCTTCTTCTCAAGAACTACACACATGTAAGAAAAACTAAATACATAGTGGTGTAGAGCAGGAAGGCCTCTACCAAAATTGTAAATTTCATGATCCCCGGGGTAGGGGTTCTGACCCCAGGGCGGGGCCAAACTTGTTATATAGTGTTAATGTGTAAAACACTTAAATAACATCTTCTTTAATGCTATTGATACTAAATTGAAAGTAAATAAATATTTAGAAAGAACAGGTAGTCCTTTACCAAAATTGTAAATTTGATGATCCCAGGGGTAGGGGTTTTGGTATTGGGGTGGGGCCAAAATGGTCAGTTATTAAATGTGTGAACAATTAATAGACACTTTTATCGCAATTCACCTTTGAATTAGAACGCTTTACCCGATATAGTATTGCGTTGTGTGACGACACAATTGAATGAGACGATCGAACAGTTTGAATGACACGTTTGATGTAATACAACAAGAGTTTTCATTGGCTGATTGCAGCCCGCCCACCTTCTCGAGCTGATTCAGGTGACCGGTGATCAGACTAGAAAATTACTAGGCCTACCTGGAGAACTGTAGCTCTCTGAAAAAACATTGTGACGGAACAGAGCTACAGATCCAGCTCTTATAAAAACCTTCGATTTACGGGGCACAAAAAGCTGTGCACGGTTGAGGCCTGATATCACGTTATCGGTGTATTCTCGTGTTGCTGTCTCATAAATTCAATATAAAAAAATCTTAACATATTTTCCTACAATAGTTGTGTCCAAACATACCTTCAAATATTCATTAAAGCCACACACAACCCGAAAACTCGCAGCTTCAAATGATTTCGTTTGTTGATGTAGCCATGTTAGGTAGCCGGTCAATTCAAACTCTTATTGCTATTGGTATCTATTCATAAAATTGGTTGTAAGTTATGTATTCACTCGTCAATAATTATCAACGCGAATGATTAATAGAAATTAAAAGATACAGTTTTTGTAAAGGTAAAGTAAGCTCTTGATTAACGAAAATGCCACATAAGCCCATTATGGTCCTTAACATTCGTGTGGCAGAGATGGAGACCGGCCCTAACTAATGAAAGCCGCATTGCCGTGAGTTTAGTCATTTGAATAATTGTCATTTAATGGAACTGGGATAATATATTAATTAAAATATTTAGCTAAAATAATTGTGCGGGTATTAGTTCACATCTAGACGCTATTGTGCTAGTATGGAAATGAACCGGGATTCGAATTGACCGGCTACCTAACGTGGCTAAGTCAACGAACGAAATCATCAAAAGCTGTGAGTTTTTGGATCGTTTAAAGCTTTAATAAATATTTGAAGGTATGTTTGGACACAAGTATAGAAGGAAAATATGTTAGGATTTTTTTATACCCCCCGCAACAAGTTGTGGGGGGGTATACTGGAATCGGGTTGTCCGTCTGTCTGTCCGTCCATCCGTCTGTAGACGCAATCGTTTCCGGGCTCTAAAGCGTTATCCTTTCCACCTACAGTCACCATATCATACATATGGACTACCCATGGGATGAAGATGTTCCCTATCGATTTTGGGGTCCAAAGGTCAAGCGCACTGGACATCGAAGTAGCAATATGGTTTCCGGGCTCTAAAGCGTTATCCTTTCAACCTACAGTCACCATATCATACATATGGACTACCCATGGGATGAAGATGTTCCCTATCGATTTTGGGGTCAAAAGGTCAAAGGTCATGCGCACTGGACATCGAAGTAGCAATATGGTTCGGTTTGTCATGCCATTTGTTTTTTACACTCAGAAAAGAGGTAGTTTATACCTATTACCAACACCCTTTGGGAGATTGGGGTAAGTGGGGGGTATTCTTAGTGAGCATTGCTCACAGTACCTCTTGTTTATATCAAATTTATGAGACAACAACACAAGAACAAAACTTTTTCTCTTTCTTCCTTTGAAGTTTATTTCCATCTGGCCGTCATGTTTTCTAATGCCGACTACTCCGTATAAGGGAATTTGGGCGGACTTGTACATATGGACCAATGAGAGTTTCTGTTGCATTTCGCAATTGTATTACAAACAGATTCAATTGTGTCGTCACACAACGCGATACTATATCGGCCAAAGCGTTCTAATTCAAAGGTGAATTGCGATAACTTCTTGATAACTATCATTCCAATTCTTTTAAAATTTGGTATGCAACATTTGGAACAAAGGGAACATAAATTTTAAATTTCAGGATTCCTGCACCCCTGGGGCCTTCGGGGCGGGGCAAAAACTGCCCAAAAATAACCAGTTTTCAAAAATCTTCTTCTCAAGAACCACACACATGTAAGAACTAAATGCATAGTGATGTAGAGCAGGAAGGCCTCTACCAAAATTGTAAATTTCATGATCCTCGGGGTAGGGATTCTGACCCCAGGGCACATCGTCGGAAACCCACGGTTGATTACGCTTCGTTCCTCTCTCCAACTCGTGATGGAGAGAGGAACGAAGTGTAATCAACCCAGGGCAGGGCCAAACTTTTTATATAGTGTTTTTGTGTAAAACGCTTAAATAATGTTTTCTTTAGTGCTTTTGATACTAAATTGAAACTAAATGGATATTTAGAAAGAGCAGGTAGTCCTTTACCAAAATTTTAAATTTCATGATTCCCGGGGTAGGAGTTCTGACCCCAGGGTGGGGCCAAACTTACTATATAGTGTTTATGTGTACAACACTTAGATAACATCTTCTTTAGCGTTATTGATACTAAATGGAAATTTAGAAAGAGCAGGTAGTCCTTTACCAAAATTGTAAATTTGATGATCCCCTGGGTAGGGGTTCTGACCCCAGATTGGGGCCAAACTTAGTATGCAATATATATCTGTAAGTTTGCTGATACGGTATAAATTCTAAATGCATACTTAGGAATAGCAGAAAAGGATGTACAAAAAAATGGTAATTTTACACATTTTGTTTTATACTGTTGCTGAATATTAGAATTTAGCTTAGATATTCAGAACAGGAATTTTTTTTCCTAGATTTCATAGCCTTTGGAGTAGTGATACTTTTTCACTAGTACGCAGGTGACCAATAAGGCCTGTGGGCCTCTTGTTAAAAGTGTGAAGAATGTGAAACTTTTTATGCCCCCCAGATCGAAGATCGGGGAGCATATTGTTTTTGTCCTGTCTGTCATTCTGTCTGAAACTTTAACCTTGCTAATAACTTTTGAACAGTAAGTGATAGAGCTTTGATATTTCATTTGAGTATTTCTTATAAGACCTTTCCATGGGTACCAACATTTTTGACCCTGTCACCTGGACCTTGGAGTTTCACCTACTTTTTGTTGCTAATAACTTTTGAACAGTAAGTGCTAGAGCTTTGATATTTCACATGAGTATTCCTTGTGACAAGACCTTTACGTGGGTACCAACATTTTTTTACTCTTGACCTTGACCTACTTTTTAAAAAATTGACATTGGTCATAACTTCTAAATGGTAAATATTAGAGCTTTCATATTGTACATGAGTAATTTTTGCAGCAAGATCTTTCTACTGGTACCAAGATATTTGTCCCTGTGACCTTGGCCATCTTTGGAATTGGCCATTATCGGGGGCATTTGTGTTTCACAAACACATCTTGCTATTTTTACCTTTGAATATCTTTAACACATTGGCATGTTGTCATGTAGAAAGCTGTAAAGGTAAAGAAACCATTGCTGCCTGTTCGCTCTCTGAGTGATGTAGAGTATGAAGAGATATTCAGAAATGCTATCAACAGAGTCATGAACACACCGTTGGATGAATGTAAGATATTGCTATGTTATTGATACATTCTGCAAATCTCTCCCTCAGTTTCAGATCACGGTGTTCGAAATTGGTTGAAAACTTGATATAGACCACTGGTCTTTGCCAAAACAAGATGACATAGACCTCATTAAATATGCAGAGCTGTTTACTTGTACGGATCGTCCGTATTTTCCACGGATTTTACAGTCAAAATACGATCTACAGATTCACGCTAAAAATCTACGATTTTCCACGAATCTGGGGGGAAAAATCAGTTTCCGAAATTTGATGATCTGTATGATAAAGAAGCTTGTCAATTGAATTAAACTGGCTTCCCGCTGATTGGTACCGAGGAGAGAAACGAGGTTAATAGGGATTGAATTAAACTGGCTTCCCGCTGATTGGTACTGAGGAGAGAAGCGAGGTCAATAGGGAACCAGTTTAGTCAATTCAAGTTACCATTGTTTAAAGCGCACCATTGCTATTGATTTATGTCAAACTTTTTAAAAAGCATGGATGGCAAATGTCAGATTGACGAGAATGCAAACGAAACATCCAAATCCATTCAGAGGTTCAAAACAAGAAAAAAATATGGCCTTATTTTAAAGATTCATACAGAGTGCTTTGGCCATGCCTCCAACAACCGAAAAAAGCAGATCACATGGTGTTTTGCAGCGTATGAAACATTGACTTCAGCTGCGGTCACGGAGGCGAAAATGACTGCTACATACACGTTCAGTGTAAACTACATAAATACCTATCAAAGCTGAAAGTGTCTAACAAGTCGGTGACAAGATTCGTGGATATTTCTAACAACTCTGAACTTAACAGCGTGCAATAATTAGTGAAGTAAATGGTTTGTTTAATTCAATATGGTATTATTTTCGTTTCATTTTTTATCAAGTTCAAATTGTTTTGAAACTAAGGGATAAATGGTATGGATGTAGAGAATATAATTAAAACGAAATTTATTGAACAAAGAGCAAGGTCAAAATTATTATAACCGACAACCTTCTACAAGGAGAGAACCTCATGGACTATTAAAAAAATTTTTAATTTTATTTAAATGCTATGGTATTTTATAAAATATGACAAATTTAAAGAATGATATAAAAGCATAATAATTACACATTACTACTAATGTAAAGTACAAAAGCAACAATAAACAGCAACATCCTATTTATATGACAACAAGTTGTTCATATAAACAAGGGTTTAACAACCCGCGTAGCACTTTTTTGTTATATTCAACTGTTATACTGACAAAGTGCTCAAAATACTGACAACTTGGTTCCAGAATACTGACATCAGTCAGACAGGGTGAACAGGTCTGAATATGGCATAGACTGCAACATTGAATGAAATTAACACAATTTTTAAGATATTAATATTTACTTCTTATGTACTTAGAAAGCATATTTTCTCTCCATTTCCATAACAATATCCTCCTTTCCTCATTACGTTTATGTTAATCAGACATCGACTGACCAGTGTTCTTTGGGGTAACTTTACGTTTTGTTTCCATATGACCGAGCGCCTTCCACATACTTAAACTTTGCATGCAATTTAACAAATTGTCCTTTCATTTTTAAAACAAAGACTATACCCGTTCATGTTTGGAATAATTTGCTTGAACAGAAGATGGTTCAACTAAACTTTTTAAATGGGAATATCATTAATTCTTATATCACAAGAAAGAATTATGGTTAGTAAAGGTGAGATTACTCTCGATCAATACACAAGCTGGTTAGTAAATGTTAGTCATGATTGAATTGACAGTTTTTTTTAAATCAGTCATATTGCCACAAAAGCTAGCACTTAATGGAACATTGGTTTCTCTAAGCATGCTGGACTTTTTACACCACAGTTCAGCAACACTTTATTATTGTTGTTTTTTTTTAAATTTATTTTAATATTATTATCATTTCTTGTTTGCTCTTTTTTTAATTTCTTATTACAACTGGCATAGACTGCAGGTGCCATTTGACAGAGACTCAGTATATTGGTCTATGTTTAATTTTGAACACTGAGTACATCATTATGATCAATTTTAATTTCTTGATATATTACATGTAATCAATAACCGTTCACAAAAAGGAAAATATTTTATATCTTTAATCTTTCTGCATTCATGTACAAAAATGTTATTAATTTCTTCCATCTGTTTGTTTGAATTTGTGGGAGGGGTGTTAAAAATGTGTTACTGTACATGTTAATTTGCAACATGTTTATTGTGCTTTCAAGCACTGTGAATATCTGTTAAATGCAATTTAAAGTTGCAACATGTACACAATAAACTTTAAGGAAGAATGTATATAATTTCCATGATTTCTAAGTCAGAAAATGGCAATCTGGCATAATGGCTCAGTGTCGACTATTTCTTCACTGACAACGTCAAGGTTCAATTAATCCCTTGCATTTAATCATTGTCTTGGTGATGTCTTTTATTGTTGATTAAATTCTTTTAAAAACTGGGAACAATTATGTATTTTCTTAACAAATAATTGCTCCATCCATCACGTTCATATTTAGTCATGTTATCAGTTTTATATTCAGTATCAGTAATCAAGGCTCGAAATTAACATATGCCCGTCAGTCTGTGACTGGTTAAAAGTCTGGCGGACTGACTTACATTTGTTTTAGTCAGTCCGATGGGACTTTTCTAAAACGTCTATAATATTGGAAAACATCCTTATGGAATCTTAAACACACATTTGGCATTCCCTCTGTAGATTTCAGACAAACCCAATTAGGAAATGTAAATCACACATTTGATAATTGTTGCAATATTATCTGAGGGATATCACGTTAAATTCCTTTATTTTTTTTTAATAATGTTAAACGAAATATGTTTAATTATTTCTGGAAAACTCTGGTGGATTGGTAAATTTTTCTGCAGACTGGTTGAAATTATACCCTATCAGTCTGGCTGGACTGGTGACATAAAACATTAGTTTTAAGCACTGGTAAAATATCTGTACAGTTTGATTTAAGGTTATGTCAAGTGTTGTATGTTGTGTGTTACATTATCAAAGATATTGGGTTCTTAAGAGTTATCTTCCCCAGCATAGAGTGTGGCCTTAACTTAAATCTTAGTAGTCTGCATAATCATGTTTTTAGGGAGAGAGATGAACAATTTGTCTTCTG
The DNA here is from genome assembly GCF_947568905.1 of Ostrea edulis. Lineage (NCBI taxonomy): Eukaryota > Metazoa > Mollusca > Bivalvia > Ostreida > Ostreidae > Ostrea > Ostrea edulis. Next base: position 15,988,745 of record NC_079164.1, on the reverse strand, counting down.
TTTATAGTGATGGTCTCTACCCGGAAACGAGACTACAGCTCAAATTTGTGTGGTCAGAGGGAGGATGACAAACAGACAACAGAACTGAAGAAAGTCAAATGCCCAGCCATCAAACATAAAGTGGCTTCAGTTGCTAAGCTTAAGAAACAGGATTCAGAGCCAGTAACAAAAGTCAGACAACCTCTCATTAAGAAGACCAGTAAGTTGGAGGGTGGGGTCAGGAAGTCAGGTGGTGGCAGTAAATCAGGTGGTGGCAGTAAATCAGAGGGAGATGGTGGCGGTGATGTCTGTAAAAGCCCATCAACTCCAGATGAGACTGCAGATATTGTAGCAGACATGGGAAGTTGCACTGAAGACAACAAGGAAAATGTGCCATACCGAATGAAACAGAAGAGTGCTCAAGAAAAGAAGCAGAGGAAGGCATTAAAGGAAAATAAGTAAACTCCTCTTTGTCTATATAAATAAGTTTTGATTAATTTCTCAACATTAAATGATGTAAATATTATCCAATAATATAAGCATGCATATGCAATGGAATGTTTCAAAACTTTTGGAAAACCCAGCACTAGCACCAATTGCCGGAAAACATTCTCATATGAAATAGTAGAACATTCTTGTAACAAATTCACACTTATTGAGAAGTGATATTTATTCCCCTTTGAAAGGAAAATGACGAAATTTTTATTGGTTTTAATGAACTGTTTTTTGCTGGCCCTGGAGGTTATTTTAAGTCATAAAGCATTTTCATGACTCTACTTGGACAGGAATAAGGGGTTCAAAATTTTCATTAAAACATGAAGGAAATTTCTTTAAAAAATGTCTATTGTAGAAAGATAATAGTACAGTTTAGTAAAATATATAATGTAAGCAACCTTAGATAGTGTAGTTTTATATATGTTCAAACCATGACCCCTAAGGACAATGGTAGCTAGGGTTTACCATTTTAACTGAGAAATGACACGTACTGCATGCTCAAGTGAACATTCTGGCCCATGGACTTCTTTGCTAAATAGATTATTCACTCATTAAAGTAATATAATAGTGTAAGTAAAGAAATGTAATATTTAATGATGAACTATTCAGATGTATAGATAAAACCAAGGACAAGGAAACAAAATTCAAATGCTCTTTGAATGTGAAAGCAAGACCCCCAGAGTCTACTAAGACTATAGAACCCTCACAGTCTACAACTTCACGGGCTACAAAGGCTCAGGACCCAAAGCATGCCCACTGCTTAGTCAGTAAGTTTTAAGGTTATGTAGACTATGAATGCAAATTTAGTAGTGATGGGAATTGGTAAAGAAATTTAATAATTGGTGATCAATCTTTAGCAAATAACTAGTCAAAAATCAGAGAAAGCATATATAAGGGTTCAAAGTTTTGCAGTTTTGTTCCTTTTTAAAGAATATTTTTACTCAAGAAGACATATTTAAATTTCTCTTCCCAAGAAGAAAATTACAATTTGAATTGATATATATGCATGTATTCTTAGTAGAATGCATTTTGGTATAGATTAATGTATGTTCGTATCATGACTACTATGGGCAATGGCGGGTACCGCAGTGGTTTTTAAAAAAAAAAAATTTATATGGGGAAAATGCAACTGCATAGGTTAAGCAATATGTTTACATGCTTGATATACAAATTTTATCTCTAACTCTTTAAAATTTACTGCAGAGAAAAAAATCTTCAAGAAGTCAAATGCACAGTTGGAAATGAATGACGGAATTGAGATAAATCCAAAAAGTAAGAATTTTGCAACTTTATAGTACTAGAATTTGGCTAAATTCACACAGTAATCTTTATGTAAATTATGACTTGTAACTTTTAAGGAATATATGTCATGTTGTTTAGAATTGAAAATTTGGCAACGGCAATGTCATTGCAATGCATGGACTGAATATACTCAATTTGTTATGTTAATCATCTTTGCAGCAAAAGTCACTAAGACAGATAGAAAACCAGAAGTAATAGTTGATCGTAAAAAAAGAATGATGGAACGAGATGTTTTTCAGTATGGTAAGCCTTTGAATACAAAAGGTGTGCACATTAGAATACACGTTGCACACCAGTATAATTATACCCCCCGCGAGCGAAGTTATGGGGGGTATATAGGAATCACTCTGTCCGTCTGTCTGTCTGTGCAGATTCGTGTCCGGGCCATAACTTCTTTGTTCTTTGACATAGGCATACCATATTTGGCACACAGGTGGATCACCATGAGACGATGTGTCGAGTACTTTCATGACCTCTATATGACCTTGACCTCAAGGTCAAAATTAAAGGTTTTTTTTTACAATGGATTCGTGTCCGGGCCGTAACTTCTTTGTTCTTTGACATAGGCATACCATATTTGACACATGAGTGTATCACCATGAGACAATGTGTCAGGTACCTTCATGACATCAATATGACCTTGACCTCAAGGTCAAAATTAAAGGTTTTTACAATGGATTTGTGTCAGGGCCATGACTTCTTTCTTTGACATAGGCATACCATATTTGTCACATGAGTGTATCACCATGAGACAATGTGTTGGGTACCTTCATGACCTCTATATGACCTTGAACTTTGACCTCAAGGTCAAAATTGATTATAGGGTTTTGACATAGTCATACCATAAGACATGGGTGTATCACCATGAGACTATGTGTCATGTACATTCATGACCTCTTTATGACCTTGATCTTTGATCTCAAGGTCAAAATTATAGGTTTATGCCATGGATTTGTGTTTGGACTATATCTTCCATTTTCTTCTACAAAGGCATACCATATTTTGACACTCAGGAAAGAGGTAATTTATACCTATTAACAACACCCTTTGGGAGATTGGGGTAAGCGGGGGGTATTCTTAGTGAGCATTGCTCACAGTACCTCTTGTTCCCTCAAGGTTCGTGTCAAAGCATGGCAGAGGCAAAATAATCTTCAAGTTTCCACTTCTCATTTAGGCAATTTTCTCGTGAGATGGGTGCTTATATTTTTTGTGAGTCAAATTACTTTCATCTTTCTAATATTATACTAACTGTTCATGGAAATGTATATGCTCTTAAGAGCTAATGTTTTTAGGATTTTAATTTCATATCGCGAGGGAATACACTGCTTAGCGGTGCTCTTGTTAACTTTGAAATGAAGAAGTACGTGTATAGTGTACATGTACATGTAACTAGCCTTCTAGTGAATTTAATCAAATGGAAAGCCATAGTGTTCCATTTTTTGAAAAAAAATGTTATGTAAACCTACATGCCAACTTTTAAAAATTCATGGGGAATCTTTTTTCAAAGCTCGATATTTGTGACATTTAGTCGTGAAAAATATTTGTATTTTCAAAGAAAATGTCATTCTAGTCATTGTACATGTATCATATATTAACACAACATCAAAAAGTGTGTTCCATTATCCATAACTTCAACCAAAACTCAAAAAACACACTTTGTAAGATATATTATGTTATTGAAATTGTCAACTATTCATCAAAAAGTTAAAGATATACTATTATATTCTCCCCAACAACAAGAAGTTACA
>NC_079164.1:15975221-15980221 GCF_947568905.1 Ostrea edulis | reverse complement strand
AAAATGCAAACAACTTCTCAAGAACCACTGGGCAAATTATCACCAAACTTAGGCATAAAACTGAGGATAGGTTGTAGATAAAAAAAATTATTCAAGGCATCATCCTGGGGCAAAGGGTGTGATCTCAAAGGTCACTTCAAAGTTGACCTTAAATTTTGTTTTGTTAAAACTTTGATATTTTGCTTAGTATAAGGACTAGGATCATCAAATTTTGTCAGTTGATGCATCTTAGGACCTAATATCATGTTGTCTCAAAAGTAGGTCATGGTGACCTACTTTTTGAATTTCGCAGGTAATTATTATTAAATGGATTTTGATGCATATCTTGGACGCTTTTGAACCTATGATCATCAAAAGTTGTCAGTTGAAGGATCATGGGACCTTGAAGTGCGTCATGTGAAAAGTATGTCACCATGACCTACTTTCTGAATTTTATGGCTAATCATTTATGAATACATTTTAGGTTGTTATTTCAGATACCGAGAGGTTTAGAATCATCAAAACTTGTAAGTTGATGCATCTAGAGGCTTCAAAACATATTTATTTTTAAAAAGTAGGTCACAGTGACCTACTTTTTGAATTTTGCAGACATTCAAATTTCACATTTTCAATTTTAGATGCATATTTTGGACATTATGAAAACTAGTATCATCAAACTTTGTCAGTTGATGCATCTTGAGTCTTCATAGTTTGTTGACCAAAAAGTAGGTCACCGTGACCTACTTTTGGAATTTGATGGCTATATTTCAGAAACTATTTGACTTACAATTATCAAACTTTGTCAGTTGATGCATGTTGAGTCTTCAGAGTGTGTCGATTAAAAAGTAGGTCACCGTGACCTATTTTTGGATTTTGACGGCTATATTGAATATTTCAGATACTATTTGACTTACAATCATCAAACTTTGTCAGTTGATGGGTCTTGATTCTTCAGAGTGTGTCGACCAAAAAGTAGGTTACTGTGACCTACTTTTGGAATTTGACATTTATATCTGAATATTTCAGATACTATTTGACTTCAGTTATCAAACTTTGTCAGTTGATGCATCTTGAGTCTTTGAAGTGTGTCGACCAAAAAGTAGGTCACTGTGGCCTTCTTTTGGAATTTGATGGCTATATTTGAATACTATTTGGCTTGTCAGTTGATGCATCTTGAGTCTTCAGTGTCTTGACCAAAAGTAGGTCACCGTGACCTACTTTTGGACAGTTACATTTAAATTTTCAGGTACTATTTGACTTAACATCATCAAACTTTGTTAATTGATGAATCTTGGTTAGTGAGAATTTTTGCCTTATATACAATGTATCAGAAGAGCGATTCTAGGCCCATGGGCCTCTTGTATTTTAAACCTCTACAAATTATGGGTTAAGAAAAACACCCTATGTAAACATTTTCACAGGCGTATTATGTACCGTTTGCAGTACTTCTTTTATATTAAGCATGTGCATATTTTGAGAGAAGACCTTTATAGTAGACCTGTATAACAAAGCAGTTTTAGACTGTGTCCTCTGACAACGGCTGTTTTGTTTCACTCTCGAACAGATCTGTTGCCCTCAGCCTATGGCTTTGGGCAACAACAGATTTGTCTTGGATTAACAAAACGGCTGTTGTCCTCAAACCCATGCAGTCAATAACTGCATTATTATTGTATAACTATAAATTGCAGTTAGATCATGCAACATTTGTATATCTTTCATGTAATTAAAAATATATGTAGAATGTTCAAAGCCTCTAATGTGAGGAGATTATGAAATACACAAAGGAAAAATGATTATTACAGAGAAATGTTACAAAATTTTCAAAGCTGGTGAAAGTAATAGATAGTATACAGTTGTTGACTGGGTCCAAGGACAACAGATGTTTTGTTTGAGTGTTGCCCTAAGCCGAAGGCATATTCTGTTGGTTATCTGAGTGTATGGTGAAAATTTCAATACAGTAGTGATATAAATCTTTGTTACATAAAAAAAATGCACGTGTTCTGCACATAACTTGAATGCTATATTTGTTGTTAGCTCACCTGAACTTTTCTGATTGCCTGTTGTCCGTCCGTCTGTCTGTAAACTTTTTTACATTTTCGACTTCTTCTCCAGAACAGAACCACTGGCCCAATTTCGACCAAACGCATCCTTGGGTGAAGGGCTTTCAAGTTTGTTCAAATGATGGGCCATGTCCCTTTCAAAGGGGAGAATCTCCAAGATAATCACAAAAATGCAAAAATAGGGTTGGGTCATTTAAAAAACTTCTTCTCAAGAACCACTGGGCCAGAAAAGCTAAAATTTACATGAAAGCTTCTTGACATAGTGCAGATTCAAGTTTGTTCAAATCATAGCCCCCGGGGGTATGATGGGGCCACAATAGGGGATCATAGTTTTACATACAAATATAGAAAGAAAATTTTCTTCTCAGGAACCACTGGGCAAAAAAAGCTGAAATTTACATGAAAGCTTCTTAACATAGTGCAGATTCAAGTTTGTTAAAATTAAGGCCCCCGGGGGTAAGGGGGGATCAAAGTTTTACATGCAAGTATGTAGGAAAAATCTTTAAAAATCTTCTTCTCTAGAACCACTGAGCCAGAAAAGCTGAGATTTACATGAAAGCTTTCTGACATATTTCAGATTTAAGTTCGTTAAAATCATGTCCCCCGGGGGTAAGGTGGGGTCACAAGGGGGGAGGGGGGGTGTCAAAGTTTTGCATACAAATATATAGGGAACATCTTTAAAAATATTCTTCTCAAAAACTACTGGGCCAGGAAATTGGAAATTTTCATGAAAGCTTCCTGACATAAGTGCAGATTCAAGTTTGTTAAAATCATGGCCCCCGGGGTTAAGATGAGGCGACAATAGGGGATCAATTTTTACATACAAATATATAGGGAAAATCATTAAAAATCTTCTTCTGAAAAATCACTGGGCCAGAAAAGTTTACATTCACATGAAAGCTTCCTGACCTAGTCCAGATTCAATTTTGAAAAAATCATGGCCCCCAGGAGTAGGTTGGGGTCACAATAGGGATCAAAGTTTTACATGCAAATATATAGGAAAAATCTTTAGATATGAGCCAAGGTGACTCAGGTGAGCGATGTGGCCCATGGCCCTCTTGTTTTTGGTGTGTGTAAATTCTGAACTGAACCAAAATTCGGAATTGGTAACCAGTGCATTGAGTCGAATGGTATGAATCATGATGCACTAGCTGTTTTTGTACACTGCACAGCCCTAATGACTTCTTTATTTGTAGATGAGGATTACAATGATTGTGATAAAGCTGAGCAGGAGTATGAGGAGGAGGAACATATTTACACACCCTACACAGAGGGAACAGTGGTGTGGGCCAAGATGTCGGGATTTCCATGGTAGGTGAAAATCAAATAGGTGTCTGGATTTTCAGGTCACCCGAGTAAAATCTTATTGCAAAGATCAAAGGAATGCCACAGTCATTATTCTGCAATATACAGCATACTCCTGATATATATTGAAACTTAGGGGACCAATCTTTTTCTTTCAATATAACTGAAGTTCAAAATAAGCAAAATCGGAAATGTCGACCATATCACAGAGGCTTCATTTGGTATCTTGATCCCGATTACGAAAGCTGAAAAATATTAATTTATTACATTACACAATTTACAACATTTGGATAATAGATTGCATTAATTAGTCAACTGAAGGTTCTTATTTTAAAAAAATATGTGTGTTTTGTTAACTTTTGTTTCTTATTGAGCTGACCAAGAATGAATATTTCAATTTCTTGTGTCTACAAAATTTGCGTCATCGACTTTAGGGGATCATAATCATGTTTTTTTTGTTTTTTTTTTATTTATTTACAAACACAATTTTGAGGTTGATTGTAGGTCACATTTTCATCAGGAACTTCATTTTTGCTCTCATCACCAGTATTTCCCTTGCAATATGTTTCTACTATAATATCAGAAGAACATTTTTCCCTGGAAACGATCGTCGTGAAAACATTTGACATGTATGTCTATCAGAATTTCAGATGCAGTTTTTTTTATAAAGTTCAGTAGCATAAGCTAGTGGCATCATGTTTGTAAAGACATTGTCGTTGTCCACGTCAGATATTAAAGACTTTATTTTGAGATTTTAATGTGAGCCCGGTCTTGCAAAAACTATTTTTAATGCACTGTGATAGCTGCAAGCTGTTTGAACGTATTTCATGGGTTAAGCAATATTGTCATTTCAGATTTTGACTTCAAATTCTTTTATCTATTGCAGATACTAATTTGTATTTTGTGTCCAATGATAACTTTAAAATTTTCCTTTTTTGTGGGGATCGAGTTCAAATTTTACGAACGATCCTGTCTTTAAGCTGTCAAAGAGTGCATGATTATACCCCACTATTATTTTATTCCTATAAAAACACACAATGAAAACAAATTTAATAATTAAATTTGATAATCAATGAATTTTCAGTTACCTTTGAAAAGTTTTTTCTGAACCATGCAGCTTGTATAATGATAGTTTTGCTCAAGGCTGTTTATTTCTAGGAACTGCTACTCAGGTGAGCGGTGTAGCCCATGGGTCTCTTGTTTAAGCATTTCTTGAATAGACAGTACATATTTTGTGCAATCAACTCTCTAGTGCTGGATATTGCGACTCGAATATCATATTACGATATATGTATTGCAGTATTAAAAATTTTTATTGCAATACATCACAAAACGAAAACTGTTATCTTTGGGTATTCTTTCATTCTACTTGAAACACTATAAACATTGAGAAATGAATAGATGAATCAAAAAATGGTTCAAATTACTAGATTTTTAGGCTATTTGTTCAGCTATTGCTGAAACTCTTGGGCTCTTGCGTAGGTATTTCAATGCCAATCCACCACTTGTCATTGGGGAAAGTGTAACATGACCAGGGGGATTAAAAGTCAATACAACCTGACACGATCCCGTTCTCTGTTTATTTTGGATCGAATTGATTTTAACATTCATTGCAGTGGTGCCTCCATATGTGACTGGCTAGGTTTGTAGTGTCAC
>NC_079164.1:15947721-15970221 GCF_947568905.1 Ostrea edulis | reverse complement strand
ATTATCATCAACATAATGTAATTATGTTGTACGTATCAAACTTTCGTTCTGTCTAAATTGTTTCTAAATTTACAACATTTCTATCAGGTTTTCCATTTATTGTGAAGATCGTTTATCGTGTTTTGCGTTTATCAGGTCTATCGTGAAGATCTTTTATCAGGTTTTGCGTTTATCAGGTTTACCGTGTATCCTATCGTATGGTGCGTGTATCCTATCCTATCGTGCGTTTATCATGTTCTATCGTTTATCATGTCAAGACTAACGTTGCGGGTACTGTAGTTATGACCCTTGGATTTAGAAAAATAGCATGAATAATCAGTTTTCCAGACTTTTTTTGGTAGTGCTTGCAGATATTCATTTGATATTTGGTACATTGCTTTGTCATAACAAGTTACAGATCAAGTTTGAATTTCGTCTCGGTCCGTTGATTTTTCACTTAGTTATGGCCCTTGGACTTAGAAAAATAGCATGAATTATCAGTTTTCCAGACTTTTTTTGGTTGTGCTTGAAGATATTCATTTGATATTTAGTACATTGCTTTGCCATAACAAGTTACAGATCAAGTTTGAATTTCATCTCGGTCCGTTGATTTTCCATTAAGTTATGGCCCTTGGGCGTAGAAAAATAGCATGAATTGTTAGTTTACATCCAAGTTTCTTATCTCTGTAGATAAGAATTAAGAATACTACACTCATTAAAACTTCTAGCATAGTAATACTACAATATAGATAAATTATTCATGATTACATGTATCTACATGTCACAGTTTATTGACTTGGTTAAAAACCTAAACCTATTTATAAATTTGTCTTTTTTCTTGGTCTAGTCTCTACTCGAATAGTAGTTCATTTCCAATCATTCCTATCCTTTCTGGTTCCCCAATTTTTCCTTTTACCATAACCTACATAATGAACTTTGAATATTGTTGTGGTACAGTGATTTTTGCAACCGGAAGGGGACTATGTATTGCCATGCAATCTTCTCAGAATGCTTGTCTTGTAACAGAGATGCCCATGCATCCTGGGAAAATATCAATACAATATAAAGAGTTCTATTTTAAATATTGATCTCTTACTAGCTACAGTGCCAAAAGGTGGGAAAAGGAAGATATATCTATTGATTTTTGGATCAAAGGGTCATAAGTAAAGGTCAGTCAGATTGAATGTAACAATGCTGTGAACACTATATACAGTACATTCCAGCTTTCGATCTCATACATGATAGATAAAGTAAGAAAGATCCTTATAGATTTAAAAGTCATAGGTTACGGTCACAATCATGTTGTAGACACCAACAATGTAGATATACTATTCCAGTCTTCAGTCACATTCATACTACAGGGGTAGCAGGCAGATGTAAAAGGATTACTATTGATTTTTAGGTCAAAGTAAGTTACTGATTGAATGTAACATGTCATACTTTTTAAAGAGATATAGATAAAGACAGATCTATCTCTATTACTCTCTAGGTCATACATGTAAGTCAATGTTCCATGTGTACCTAAGTAAGTAAGTAAGTGTTGTTGAGACCATATGCACAGGTTGTTATGAGAGTGAACTGATATACATAAATACATATATATACTGGTTTTGTTTGACAGTCTTTGACATTCATTGCCCATACTTGCTATACATACCCCAGTATGTTGTAGGTGAAAGGGAGTTGATGTTTTAGTATTGAACCCATTAAATGATTCATAACCATGATGCAAGGGGCTATATCCACTTGATGTTGTCCTTGCTACATTTTGATCTTCTTTACCAGAATTGCTGCATACACAATCACCATACTTGTACAAATAATTCTGTTGCAATTTGAACTCCAATGTGGCCACGTAAAGACTTTTTATTGGCATAGACAATATCATCTTATCTTAGTACTAAATAGCAGAATGCCAAGTCATCATAAAGCTTCATTAAAGCTGATATGTTCCTCTAGTACTCCTGAAGAAATTGGTCTTTCCTTTTGGAACAATCGAAAATGTGATATGGCCACTTTGGTGATTGATTATCTTTGACAAAATTGACTACCCCACCCCCTATTTCCCAAACTTATTTATCAGCTGCATGTCTCAGTCATGTTTTCAATTGACTTGCTGTGAAGCTAGATGTTCTAGTGATTGATTTAAAGTATAACTGATAATGTTTGTTTATGAATGCCTTGTCAAATTTTTCTCTTTATAGAGCCATTACCATGTGGTGTTCTTTGATGACAGAGTGTCAAGGGCTTGGCTGAGGACATCGTGTGTTCAACCATTCATTGGAAAAGAAAATCTGAATTCTTTGGTCTCCAATGTAAACTGCATTTTTTCCCCTAAAACTTTATTTTAATTCATGACACAATGAGGAGAGTATTGCATATTTATTTTTATTGGAGATCATTTTACACTTATCGAAAGCTGTATCCAGTTATAAAGTCCTGATATTTGAAAAGTGAGCAATCATTGCACTTAATATATATATTCAATTGAAATTTCTATATACAGAAGAAAAACAAAATTACAAGCTACAAAACAGAGATAGCTGCAGCTAAAGTGAAGGCTTGTCAGGCTCTTCAAATGGACCTTCCTGTAAGTGACAATTTGAATTAAAGCTTCTGGGCTCAACTGTACAATTAATGAAATCAGTTATACATGTAAATATATACAAATCTTTGACTGTTAAAGGTTATGTCTGAAATATCAACAATTGTTGGATCTTCAGCTTTAATACATAAACATTTGTTATAAACAAAAGAAATTGAAGATCAAGAAATTCTGATATTCATAAATCAGATGATAATGTATTTTAGTTAATAGAAAATAGTTTACAGATTTTTTCTTAAGAATTAAGCTTTCACAAGACTTGTTTCATCCATTTTATGAAATGGGCCAGGAAAGTAGAAATTTACATGAAAGCATCCTGACATTGTGCAGATTCAAGATTGTTCAAATCATGGCCCCAGGGGATGGGTTGGGGCCACAATAGGGGGATCAAAGTTTTACATGCAAATATATAGGGAAAATCTTTAAAAATCCTTTTCTCAAGAATCACTGGGCCAGGAAAGTTTACATTTACATGAAAGCTTCCTGACATAGTGCAGATTCAAGTTTATTCACATCATGGCCCCTGTGGGTAGGATGGGGCCACAATAGGGGATCAAAATTTTACATACTAATATGTAGAGAAAATCTTTAAAAATCTTCTCAAGAACCATTAGGCCAAAGAAGTTTACATTGACATGAAAGCTTCCTGACATGGTGCAGATTCAATTTTGTAAAAATCGTGGCCTCCAGGGTTAGGTTAGGGGCCACTATAGGGATCAAAGTTTTACATGCAAATATATATGGAAAATCATTAGATATGGGCCAAGGTGACTCAGGTGAGCGATGTGGCTCATGGGTCTCTTGTCTATTTTGTGATGTTGTATCATGGTTATATCATGACCTTATGGGGCTAGGTTAAGGCCATATGGGAGTCAGAATTTTCCATGGTAGTAAGTGATTGCAAAAAAATCTTTTAAAAATCACAAGACCTAAACAACAGCAGAGCCAAGGTAGTTTATGTAAGTGTTAATTGTGGCCCATAGGCCTCTTGTTCCTTTATTATACCCCCCGCAACAAGTTGTGGGGGGGTATACTGGAATCAGGTTGTCCGTCTGTAGACGCAATGGTTTCCAGGCTCTAAAGCATTATCCTTTCCACCTACCGTCACCATATCATACATATGGACTACCCATGGGATGAAGATGTTCCCTATCGATTTTGGGGTCAAAAGGTCAAAGGTCATGCACACTGGACATCGAAGTAGCAATATGGTTTCCGGGCTCTAAAGCGTTATCCTTTCCACCTACCGTCACCATATCATACATATGGACTACCCATGGGATGAAGATGTTCCCTATCGATTTTGGGGTCAAAAGGTCAAAGGTCATGTGCACTGGACATGAAGTAGCAATATGGTTTCCGGGCTCTAAAGCGTTATCCTTTCCACCTACAGTCACCATATCATACATATGGACTACCCATGGGATGAAGATGTTCCCTATTGATTTTGGGGTCAAAAGGTCAAAGGTCACACGCACTGGACATCGAAGTAGCAATATGGTTTCCAGGCTCTAAAACATTATCCTTTCCACCTACCGTCACCATATCATACATATGGACTACCCATGGGATGAAGATGTTCCCTATCGATTTTGGGGTCAAAGGTCACGCGCACTGGACATCGAAGTAGCAATATGGTTCGGTTTGTCATGCCATTTGTTTTTTACACTCAGAAAAGAGGTAGTTTATACCTATTACCAACACCCTTTGGGAGATTGGGGTAAACGGGGGGTATTCTTAGTGAGCATTGCTCACAGTACCTCTTGTTTGATGAAGATTTCATGACAAAGTTATTCACCTCTTAGCAAGATGATGGGGAATTAATCTTCAAGAGGACAAATGATTTCCATTTTAGGCTGAAATTATAGATTAAGACATATCTGGAGAGAGAGACTTGTACACATTTAGATTGGTCAAGCTGTTGCCCATAAACTTGAAGAGTCGGGGACCCATATGGCCTCAAAAGTTCCAATTATTAACCACAACTGTGCTCTATCTAGGCTATGTCAGAGGGTTTCTGCATTAAAATCTATGGGCCCACATTATATGACTTGAAAATTGGCAGAATATGAAATTTTGATAGGCTTTTATTTACTTGATTATTCTGGTATCGTTGCCATGTACGTGGGTGATTAGATTTTCAATATTTGATCACCCACTTGAAATTTTATTCACATTGTTGCATGGGTAAGTTGTTAACCACAACCTAGCTGCAATAATGTAGCCCTCTCCAATTTTTTTTTTAATCCCAAAAACGTCAGAATAAAAAAAAAATCGGATAGGGCTACATTATTTCAGCTAACCACAACCCTGTTAAGAGTACTTTTTATGCCCCCGAGATCGAAGAAACTTTAACCTTGCTAATAACTTTTGAACAGTAGGTGATAGAGCTTTGATATTTCACATGAGTATTCCTTGTGACAAGACCTTTCCGTGGGTACCAACATTTTTGACACCTTGACCTTGGAGTGTGACCTACTTTTTGAAAACTTTAACCTTGCTAATAACTTTTGAACAATAAGAGATAGAGCTTTGATGTTTCACATGAGTATTCCTTGTTACAAGGCCTTTCCGTGGGTACCAACATTTTTTACGCTGTGACCTTGGAGTTTGACCTACTTTTTGAAAACTTTAACCTTGCAAATAACTTTTGAACAGTAAGTGATAGAGCTTTGATATTTCACATGAGTATTCCTTGTGACAAGACCTTTTCGTGGTTACCAACATTTTTATGCCCCCGAGATTGAAGATCTAGGGGCATATTGTTTTTGTCCTGTCTGTCATTCTGTCTGAAACTTTAACCTTGCTAATAACTTTTGAACAGTAAGAGATAGAGCTTTGATATTTCACATGAGTATTCCTTGTGACAAGACCTTTCCGTGGGTACCAACATTTTTGACCCCTTGACCTTCGAGTTTGACCTACTTTTTGAAAACTAACCTTGCTAATAACTTTTGAACAGTAAGAGATAGAGCTTTGATATTCCACATGAGTATTCCTTGTGACAAGACCTTTCCGTGGGTACCAACATTTTTGACCCCGTGACCTTGGAGTTTGACCTACTTTTTGAGAACTTTAACCTTGCTAATAACTTTTGAACAGTAAGAGATAGAGCTTTGATATTTCACATGAGTATTCCTTGTGACAAGACCTTTCTGTTGGTATTGAACCTTTTGACCTTGACATTTGACCTACTTTAAATTTTTTTTTCATTGGTCATAACTTCTAAATGGTAAATATTAGAGCTTTCATATTGTACATGAGCATTTCTTTTTAGATATTTGCCCTTGTGACCTTGGCCATCTTCGGAATTGGCCATTATCGGGGCATTTGTGTTTCATAAACGCATCTTGTTGGTAATACATTTTCCACCATGTATCTGAATACAAGGAACTCTAAATGATGATGCACCAGGAATGACCATTTAAACCACATACAAACATTGTACATCTGAAGTTGGACATACACAGCAGTCATGAACCTTTTTTTTTTCATTGGGAGATTGACTGATGTATTGAAGCATGTATTTTTGACATTTTACTCCCATGTATATACAATAACACTTTGTTACACGGACAGGTGCATATGACATCATTTGTTAGAAATTAAATAAAGGAAACGAGTCTTATCAAAGGTTTTATTCTTAGAATCTGTAAAACAATTTCTGTTTAATTCATATATTGCTGTGGAATTCAATTTTGCAAAGATGAAATTTTTGGGGTCTAATTTATATTTAATGCTTCTCTGCAGAAATATATAAAGTACACTGTATTCATCAATACAGTATAACCACTTTGGTGTAATTATACCCATATGCTACGAGTTGCAGAGGTTATAATGTTTTTTACCCATCAGTAAGTCCTGTTCTTGTCAGCACAACTCCTTAGAAGCTGTTCAACAAAATTTCATGAAACTTTGTAGTTCAATGATAAGATCTAACTGTAGATGGGGCATGTTCACAGGAAATTCTGATTCACTTTTTTTTTTCTGGAAGTGATGTCCCTTTTGGCCAACGTCAGTCCTGTTCTTGTCAGCGCAACTCATCTGAAACTGCTTAACAAAATTTTATGAAACCTTGTAGTTAATAAGAACATACTGTGCAGATTTGCAAGAAATTCTTATTTGATTTTTATGCTCCCCAAAAAATGGGGGGGGGGGGGTATAATTGCTGTTATGTCCATCTGAGCTCATATCTCCTACATCTTTCATCACAAAATAATCACAAGTGTTCCAAATGAGACAAGGACTTTTGGGCCAAGGTCATATTAGAAAGGTCAAAGCATGAGAATTTGTTGTATTTTATTCATATCATTGCCATAAATTATGTGTTATTGTGGGGAAATGGAGTATGTAAGATTGCTCACTTTCATTTTTTTTTTTATTAGGAAAGACTTCAGATGTATAGCTTCTGTAAAAGATATACAGGCAAATGGGGAAAGGATGAGTGTAGCTCAAAGAAACATGGTATGATCCAGGATAACATCTCCACAGATAAATAAAAATCAAAATACGAAATATATGAAACTTGGTAATACAAAACTTTGAAATTGTGTGAAGGTACATTCATGAAAAATAAAGGGTAATGACTAGATATATGTGGATTTTATTTGTAACCATTTGAGTATGCTGATCCAATTATATGTTAAATTTATTGTGATAGTTAATGAAAAAGGAAATGAAGTGCCATGGCTCTATTTTATTCCAGAGAAGAAAACTTTGAAGATAAAGACTATGAAAAAGTCAAAAGATGGGCATGGTGGAAAGAAGACCTTACAGGAAGTGTCTGATGGGAGTGAAGTGGAGGTGATGAATGATACAACAGTGGAAGACCTCCTGAACAACCCCAGTTCTCTCCTTAGTAGTCTGGAAAATGTGTTAGAAAGTCTAGGGAGCTTGACTGATGGTAAGACCTCCTGAACAACCTCAGTTCTCTCCTTAATAGTCTGGAAAATGTGTTAGAAAGTCTAGGGAGCTTGACTGATGGTAAGATCTCCTGAACAGCCCCAGTTCTCTCCTTAGTAGTCTGGAAAATGTGTTAGAAAGTCTAGGGAGCTTGACTGATGGTAAGACCTCCTGAACAACCTCAGTTCTCTCCTTAGTAGTTGGAAAATGTGTTAGAAAGTCTAGGGAGCTTGACTGATGGTAAGATCTCCTGAACAGCCCTAGTTCTTTCCTTAGTAGTCTGGAAAATGTGTTAGAAAGTCTAGGGAGCTTGACTGATGGTAAGATCTCCTTAACAGCCCCAGTTCTCTCCTTAGTAGTCTGGAAAATGTGTTAAAAAGTCTAGGGAGCTTGACTGATGGTAAGATCTCCTGAACAGTCCTAGTCCTCTCCTCAATAAGGTTGAAAATGTGTTAGCTAAGGGAGCTTGAGTGATCATAAGACTTCCTGATCACTATTAGGTCTGCAGGATGTGTTGAACAGTCTAGGGCCTTCACTGATGGTAAAACTTCTAAACAATCCCTGATCTTTTCTGGGTGGTCAAAAGGGTGTAGCTTTAGGAACTCAATTGATAGTAAGTGTTGCATTTATAAGCTCTAACGATTTGGACAGAGATTGAAAATTGGAGTTTACATATATACATTAAAATTTGGTTACAGCAAATTTATGGGGATGTCCCCAGTAGAATTACTTTGTTATAGTCATAAATTTTTCTATCTATGTATTAAATTATTTTTTTTAATTTATAGCAAATTTGGTATGAGAAGAGCAGGTTATAAAACATAGTATAACCACTCAAATTTACATCTTTGTATATCGTATAAAATTAAGCACTGCCTTGAAACTCGTTACGGAAAACTTGCAAGCACATTATTTTATCATTTACTGGCTCATTGTATACCACCTATAATGAATTCATATAAATAAGTTGATCTTTGCTAGTCAAAGAATTAAATCAGGCTGGAATGTAATATTGGCACCTCTTGCAGGGTTTATTTGCCACTTGTACAAACTCATAAAGATAAACGGAAGTTTATTGATGATAATTGACATCATAGGAATAATTCAATTAGGGGTGGTTTCTACACAAGAAAATTAGTATCTGAAAGTTAAGTTGTAAGGGCATGTCTGAAGATAAAAACAAAAATATAATAAACAGTTCAATAAATGTGCAAGAATTAGATAAAAATGATTCTCTACAAATTATTTGTTATAATCAGTTACAAATATACATTGTTTTAATGCTTTTAGGAATGAAAATTAGCTTGTTATATCCATGAATTAGCTATATCCGAAATCATTACATTAGTTGAATTTTTAGATAAAAAATATATAAGAATGTTAATTGCCAAGGATTCAGAAAAACTATTGTTATATCTGTAAATTTGCTACTATATCGTGTTTGTAATAAACCAGTTTTATTGTACATCCAAGGAATTTTCCAACCGAGTAAAAACTCCCATGATCTTATCAACCTTGAAGAGTTACATTTCAATGACCTGACATTATGAACTTGTGTGGATTAATTCTATTTCATACTAGTCATACAGTCTCCTGCAAAGTGTGTGCACACTATTTATTGAAATGAGAAGGCCTAATGTTTAATGTATCATCATTGCCAGGGCAAGTCGACAGATTTAATGTCATGTTCTCTGATTTTACAGCATAATGCATTGGATGAAGTGGCAGATATAACTCAGTTGATTGTTTTGTGCAACAGATCTACTCATGTGTATGTTGCTGTGCTCAACTTAACGATAGCATCATTAATATATTAATTAGAATGAAGTTATTGGTTAAATCACTCATTACGAAAGGAAGTTTGTAAGGCACAGGTAAATGCAGGAGAGTGTAATTCATTGAATTCCCGAGTTTGGACTTCGTCAAGAGTTACTGTTCTTTTAGTTTAAAAAAATACTTGCTATCATTGGTGAGGACATGATTTTTTATAAGTGTTACATGGCCATGAAAAATATTTTGTAAGTGAACTGTCAAAAATGTAATCTATGTATTTTTCTTCAGAGTCGGACTTTGTGTTATCAGGTGATGAGGAGATGGAAGATGACAACTCTGACGAAGACAACAATGAAAACGTTAACGGTATACAATCATAGCTAATATACAAAGTGGACAGTTCGTACACTGTAGTAAACTAAATTTCTTATGAGTACATGTATACTCGGTAATGACTTCCATTCCCGCCTACAACTTTCGGGGGAGGCATATTATATATTTGTCTTTTCCATCTGCCTGTCTGCTTGTTCATCACACTGTATTCGTTCACATTCTCCTTCAGTACCAAATGTAGTTGTGGAAGACACCTTGTTTTGCTGGGTTTTCTGCACTGTATATTGGACATAATATCATTTTGATATATGGAGATGTATATGAATGCAGTTTCTGCTACAGTTTGAATTGGATGTTCAATAACAAGTGTGAATAGTATTGTACTGAAGACAGTTTGATGTTTTTGGATTTGTTCAATTTAGGGATTTATAATGTAGAAATGGATGTCTTCATTTGCATGGGGACAATTTTGAATGCAGTTTCTGTTAACAATGTATGGAATGAAACTTCATGGAGATGTTTGGTACTAAGATTAATTGTGCATGACACATACTTATCTTTTGGATAAGATCGAAATGTTTATGACAGGCCCAGTAAGCATTTTGCAATGAAAACAAATACTGTGAAACCTGTCCAATGCAACATCCACACAGTGTGTCATAAAAAGCATTGTAAAAACAAGGTAATTTTAGAAAAGTCAAGGTCACTCAGAACTTGAATCTAATATGAGGAAAAAGTACCTTGTATCAACAGTTTTTGAACAGGTGTTGATCATGTATGGCACAAATAAGTTTCAGACAAAGGTCACTCAAGGTCATTTTTTAAAGGTCAACGTCACTCAACATATACCTTATGTATGGGGAAAAACTTCATTTCAACAATATTTCAACAATTATTGATCATTGTGTGAGTCATTCATCATATGAATTAGTTGCTTGGTTAGATGCAGTTCAGAGAGGATCCATCAGTTTAACTGATATTCTTGTTTTTTCACAGTCAGTGACATTGAGTCAATCGTTTTTCAGTGTCAATGATTTATTTTTGTACCACACTACAAACAAAGTCATCCTTGTCTTGAATGTCGGTGAAAGTTGTCAAAGCATGAACTTTGAAGAAAGGAACTTTAGATTATCGTACTTGATTCAGAGGTTGTTTATGACCCAAGGTGCTTCATGACACTGAATGTCAAGGCCAGTGAGAGAAAAGGTTGTAAGACCATGTTTTGTAACAATGTTGATGTTCACGCCTTACTATATACAAAAGTTACTTTTGATGTGAGGGTATGTCCAGATTGTGTAGTATTTTATAGGCAATGTTTTAAGGTAGCTTGGAATTTTTTTTATCTAACCATAAGGCCAATACAACTTAATTAGTAGATTATCATCCAGGGTCACCAAAAAGTAAGGGGCAAGTGGGAGGATTTTATTTTTTTTTAATTAAATTTTTTGAGAAAAATATTAATGACAAACGAGTAGTGCATCATTAATGCCAGATGGATCTATGCTTATTTCAGATGAATCCCAGGTTAAGCTTTAATTTCAAACACAGAAAGATACCAAACTTCTTCAAGATATGAAGCACATTAATCCTTTCCTTTCATTTACGCCCGTAAGAAGGTAGAAAGTCTGGCATGAAAATTTTCCGGAAATCGCAAGCTCCGCAAAATAAAAAAAACCAGGTGGGCCGATTTTAGAGGGGCGGGCGGGGATGATAATCTATCAATTAAGTTGAATTGGCCTAACCTGAGTACAAAGGACTTTGACACAAAAGATGCTAGTGATATGTGTATATGCATGTCTTGATACTAGCCCAAGGTTGTTTGAATTAGAGCAAGGTCACTGAGAGAAAATTATTGTCCATACGTTCATAACATAGAAACACCAAAGGTTACATCTGACCCAAATCAGGTTATACTCGTATAATATGCCCCAGAATTAAAGTCATTTCTTAAATAGTTTAATTTTGACCATAATTGTAATCTACATGAATAAAGAAGTAAAGTAATATGTTGTTAAGATGAGTGAGCGATATGCTGAACTAATGATAATTTTGTAATGAATCCCTGTATGAACGAGCATTTTGAAGGCAATACCAATTTGAAATTACAACAAACAGTCCATAATGTATAAGTTTTGATTTTTAGTGTCTCTTGGGGAAGGAACAAGGAAATCTAGGAGGCTAGACAGTAACAGCAAGAAGAGTCCAGAGAAACGGGACACCTTAACTACAACTGATGGTGAGGAGAGGGTCCAACTCGGCGAATGTATCAATACAAACACTCAGCAGAAGCCTAATCCTGACAGTCTACACAACCAATCTAGCCCAGATAGGGAAAGTGAAGCAATTAGTCATCCATGTAGCCTACACAGTCAGTCTGATAATGAGACTCCCACTGATTACAACGCATGTGCAGGACCCCACAGACAACTTGAACTAGACCCTGATGTGTTCACAATGGACATGGACTCTGATGAGGAAACCACAAGTGTGGACGATGTCAAACCCTTAATACAGAAGGAGCAGAATCAGCAAGAAAACTCAAGTTCTGTTCAGAGGAAGAATATGAATACTGATGTCAGGAAAAAATCAGGAAAATTGAAAAGTTCTCAAAAATCTAAATGTGATCAACATGATGATAATGTAAGTCATAAGAATGAGACAAGTCAATCATGTGGGAGCCCACTTGTTAGAGAGGATATCTTGTTCCTTAGCCAGAGTGATCTGAAGGAGCAGGCCGTGCCTAGTGTAGAGACAGAGTTTAGAAACTCTGAAGACCAAAAGGAAGAGTTTAGTCTTGATTTTGAGATGGTTCCCAAACCTCAGTCTGCCATGTCTTTCTCCATGGAGAATTCTGTGGTGAATATGAATGAAGCAGATGAAGACTCTGATCCATTTGAATTTATTGAGGAATAAATCTCTTTATATATAAAGTTTTCTGGACAGAATGTGATATTTGAGGTGCTGACAAATTGTTATAGTTCTTTAACTGCTGTTCTGTTTTAATGTTGTACAAAAAAGTTCTTTTATAATCATTAGAACTGGTCTTAAGCAAACATCTGTGATACTTGTTGATGGTTTTCAAATTTATTGTTCATGTTGATTAAATTGGATGCAATTTTACAAAATCTTTTTTATGTACCAGGTATATGGATCTGAATAGGAATTCATTTTGCTGTTTAATATGGAAATTTGTTTAAGAAATGAATTTCATTTTACAAGCCCTTCTTTACACAGAACATATTCTGTTCCAGCAATGTCGTTTTCTTCAGGGTTTTCTGTTCTCTGTCACATATAAGCTGAAACTTGCTGTTTACCTCCTTCGAGGGTCACTGTAGATCATGTTGCAATTTTTATCCATACTGACCTTTCTTGCAGTGCAGGAGTTTTGCCCCATTATTTGAAATTAAATATTATGGGTACCCAAAGTTTTCAAGTGAGAACTTTCTTATTTTACAGAGTGCTTATATGGGTATTGAAGATGTGCATGTGGCAGGGATTTGATTTTCCTCAATTTTTGTGAAAATTGCAGGTTGCTGAACTCAGTTTGAGGAAATGTTACAAACTTTTTACTTGGTTTGTCCATTTCACTCCTCTTGCAGTTTTCAAGCCAAAGTCTGTAAACAATTTGAAGATGTGCATTTTGCAAAGATTTTGATTCTCAACAATTTTTGTTGTTGTTTGAAAAATTACAAGCTGTTGAATTGTTAATTTTGGGAATATATTTTACCATACATGCAGAGTTCTTAGTTCGTCGATTTACCCTCTTAGGGGGCATATTCTTTTGCATCTGTCAGTTGGTCTTTACACCAAGCCTTGTCTGCTCAGTATCTAAAGAATCCTTTGCTTGACAATTACCAAACTTGGTACAGTGGTTGCCTTTAGAAAGTAGATGATCCCTATTGATTTTCAGGTCACAATGTCAAGAGTCTGTGGGTCTGTAGACCAAGTCTTGTCCACCCATTAGCTAAAGAACCTTTCGCTTGACAGTTTCCAAACTCGGTACAGTTGGGGGGGGGGGGTACTAATATTCGAAATGACACGTCGAGAAGCTACAGCATTAGCACGTGAAATCACCCATGGTATATCTGAAACAAAAATATAAAGTTCGGATTCAATGAAGGCTTAGATTTTTTAAATGTTTTCAAAAATCCACATTTTTAGAAGAATTTTTTTTTTTTTACTCGATCATTTTATAACTTGACATCAGTCCAAGTTCCCTCTTCCTAGTATAAAATGTCCCATACCTTTCATGTACTGCCTTACTGTTCTGTCTGACAGTTAATCACACATTACAAATTGCCCCCGAGGGAGGGGGGGGGGATCCGGGTTCAAATAGGTCCTCAGTTTGTCGTGAGAGGTGACTAAATGGGGCGGTCCTTCGGATGAGACCGTTTAAACCGAGGTCCCTTGTCACAGCAGGTGTGCCACGATAAAGATCCCTCCGTGCTCATAGGCCGCAAGCGCCGAACATGGAGCCCTTCACCGGCAATGATGACGTCTCCATATAGTGAAATATTCTCGAGAGGGACGTTAAACAATATACAATCGATCAATTGTCACCAGAAAAACTCTGTCGTATACGAGACATGAAGAGAAAATATTGAAATTATAATGTATGTAAACAGAAGTTTATCTTGTCATAGTTGGATATGAAATTTATTTCACTATTGCTATTTTGACATGCGTTAAATTAAAATTCTAAAATCCTGTCACACTTGTAGATTGGATATCATCGATGTAGTAAGATATTTACAAGTTTGGCTAAACATCAAGTTTTTGGAGAAATTGATAAATTAGCTTGAAAGTTTATCTGGGGGGAAAAGTATTAGAAGCATTTAGATGGAATGACAGTGGTGGACTAAGATAGAATGACAGTGGTAGAGTAATGGACTGGTCGATTGTCCCACTGAGGCGTCAAACATCATAAAGACTTGAGCAGACTTGTTAGTGCATGGTACATTTCATTGATTTAGAGTTACAACAGAGTGAATTCCAACACATGGGAAGATTCATTCATCCCTGATTACCATTTATGCGATTGATATGAACACCTTAGTTTTGAAGAGTGGATACTGAAAAACTGAAGAAAAAAGATGTAACTTTTGTTAATTTTCTTGATCTCTAATGGCTGATATTGCGAAGCAAATAGCTGTGTATACATATCTTTGTGTCTATCAGTACCAGTGTTATAAAGATAAGTCTACATACATATGTATGCATGTAGGTGTCTATTGTAAATTCAAATTGCATGGTCATACTCGCAGATTTCTGTAAAACCATAACATGAGGCACGTGGGCTTTAACGGTCACCTGAGTACCATAGCCCATATTTGCATTTTAAGTCTCAGTATGGAGTATTCTGTGCACATATTTATGATCTTTCATTTGATGTATACAATTCCTAATCAATTATAGAAGAAGGAAAAATGGAAGTTGAGAGCATATAAAATATTTGAACACCACCCCCGCCGACAGCCTAAATCGACCCATAGGCCATGAATTTCACAATTTGAAATTTGGCTGACCGTGTCATAAACATGAATATTCATAGCCTTCAGGAAGACGTAATATGGTAGAGTGGGTACATGCGGATAAAAGTGACAAGAGTGCAACAGTTCCATTCTCTCACCAGAGGGCGCGTTACGCAAGCTTCACATACGCGAGGAGCACACGGAACTCTGGGTAGAGAATGCAACAGTTCCTTAAAAGTAAAAGTAGCGTGTATCAGTTCCGGTGTAATATAAATATTCATGAACTTAGCTGTGACGCGGTCGGGCAAAATAATTCCATTTAACTCCTACCTTTGAAGCCCTTCATCGGTCTTGGTGACGTCTCCATGTGAGTGAAAAATTCTAGAGCGAGACGTTAAGCAAGATTATATATATATATATTAATGACATCCAACTTACACACAAGAACAACGTACGTACAAGGATATCTAGTGTACACACAAGGATATCTAGTGTATATACAAGGGTATCTAGTATACACAGAAGGGTGTCTAGTGTAGATACTAGGATATTTAGTGTACATACAAGGATATTTAGTGTACATACAAGGATATCTAGTGTACATACAAGGATATCTAGTGTACACACAAGGATATTTAGTGTACACACAAGGATATCTAGTGTATATACAAGGGTATCTAGTATACACAGAAGGGTGTCTAGTGTAGATACTAGGATATTTAGTGTACATACAAGGATATCTAGTGTACACACAAGGATATTTAGTGTACACACAAGGATATCTAGTGTATATATAAGGGTATCTAGTATACACAGAAAAGTGTCTAGTGTACATACAAGGATATTTAGTGTACACACAAGGATATCTAGTGTATATACAAGGGTATCTAGTATACACAGAAGGGTGTCTAGTGTAGATACTAGGATATTTAGTGTACATACAAGGATATTTAGTGTACATACAAGGATATCTGGTGTACATACAAGGATATCTAGTGTACACACAAGGATATTTAGTGTACATACAAGGATATCTAGTGTATATACAAGGGTATCTAGTGTACACAGAAGGGTGTCTAGTGTACATACAAGGATATCTGACAGTGCACATACAATGACATCTATTGTACACACAAGGATATGTGGCATACATACAAGGATATCTTGTGTACATATGTGGATATTTAGAGTACACACACAGAGATATCTAGTGTACGGATATATATATTCTTCTTAATTCCTTCTCTCCTCGTGGAGAATAGGGCCATGAACAAGTCCTCTCCATTTACTTCTATCCTGGGCTGATCTTGCTGCCTCTGTCCATGACCCAAAACCTAGTTCTTTCCTCTCTCTTTCTATTGTTCTTCTCCACGTTTCCTTCGGTCTTCCTCTCTTTCTTTTTCCTTCTGGTGTCCAACTAAGGGCTACATATGGGTGTGTTCTTTTATCCATCCGTAGCACATGTCCAATCCACTGCCATCTGCGTGTTTTTATCATAGTGCTGATCTTTGCTACTCCTGCTATACGGATATATATATATATATATATATATATATATATATATATATATATATATATAAAGCACAGAAATAGCAATGAACTCTTAAATGAACATAACTGTCCTAAGTGAAAAAATATTTAATATAAAGAACAGAAAATTTCACTTTATTTGGATACCCACTTCCGTCCCTACCCGGGGTTAAACTCGCGACCTGCGGAACCAAATCTCCTAGCAGCGTGTAACCAACGCGCTATACCGCTCGGCCATCTAGGCAAATATATATATATATATATATATAATATATATATTTCTACAAAGTGTTTAGAGTTTTTTCTGTATTTTACTTCCAAAAAAGAGACTTTATATATATATATAAGGATATCTAGCATGCATTTAGTGATACTTTATCGATCGGTATTGTTCGGAGGTTAAATGGTATTGAGATTGCATATAGGCTATATCGGTTTACTGAGAATTTGTCTGTATTACAGTCAATGTGGCGAATTTAAAGGGGGCGCCAGAAATGAAGGTAAATCATGGTCTCTTGTTTAGAAAAATGTAAACGATAAAAGACCACTCTCGGAGAAATAAATAACATTTTTTTTTTTTTTTTTTGATTTATTGAATTACTTTTATTGGGAGAACTTACGTTTTTTCCAAAAGCCCTTTAAATTTGCGTCATTGTATTAATTTTATCATATTAAAATGACAGAAAATAGTAATAATGACTACATTGGAGATATATTTCAAGCCCTATAAAATATGTTAAATCCAGGAGGCCTCAAGGCGGCCCCCAGACCCCCTACCTCATGAAGTTGCACCCACCCCCACCGCAATTCCTGGATTCGCCCCTGTTAAACATAGGGTATATGGGTTTATTGGGGGTTTGTATTGTATATATGTTATATTGGGTTATTGAGAATTTGTATTATACGAGGGCTGTTCGATATGTGATGTGTATCGTAACACAGCGCGATAACGCTTTGCACGATTTCGTGGATGATGATACTCTTGAATAGCTCTATTCAACAGTTCAATACCTTTCCAACGGTATAAACACGAGCCTTCAGCTCTACATAGTTTTAAACCTTTAGTCATTTCAATAGAGCCAGTCGTTGACCAGTGTTGTAAAAATGGTTGGGAAACGGGTTGAGAATATTGAAGAAATTAAAGCTTATATAAAAGTTTGCACAAAACTCGGTCATTCGGTAATGCAGATTTTTACTGAATTGGGGAAAGTTTATGGATCTGATAAGTTATCTTATGAAACTGAGTTCGTAGGTGGAGAAAAAAAATTCTGATTGGCACAGAATTCGTCAAAGATGCAGCAAAATGTGGCCGACCTCTGACTGTAACAGGCAAGGCAAAAGTCAGGGAAATAAGTGAAAGTGATGGCAGATATTGCCAAAGCTGTTGGCATATCGCTATCACGGGTGCATTTCATTTTGAAAGTAAGAAAGATTTCTGCTAGATGGATACCGCATATGTTGACAGATGACCAAAAACGAGTACGAGTACAAACCGCTAAGCAATTGCTCAAAATGTTTCCCAGATTCAATCAAAGACAATTTGCAAACATTGTTACTGGTGACGAAAAGAAACATGGGTTCACTATTTCGAACCAGTAAGAAAAATTGGAAACAAAATATGGCTAACTAAACACGGTAGAAGGCCTGTAGTTGCCAAAAGAACCATAAGCACAAATAAGGTTTTTATTACATATTCTTCTCATGTGATGGTATAGCCGTACAAATTCCAGTGCCGAAGGGCAAAAGTGTTACAGGTCGGTATTACCGAGATGTTATACTAAAAAGCCTCAAGAAATATTATCATAAACGACGCCCTGAGTCGGGATTTAGGGATGTTCGTCTATTTCATGATAATGCTTCATCACATACATCTGAGCTTGTGAAGCAATTTTTGAAGTTGGAGAAGGTTACCGTCTTGCCACGCCGATCTAGCCCCATGCGACTTTTTCCTTTTTTCAAAACTTAAAAGGTTCTTATCTGGTCGTCGTTACAAGTCCCGACAAGCCCTTGGCTCAGCCACCAGTCAGTGCCTCAGAGGTCTACCTAAATCAGAGTACCGTGACGCATTTCAGAAATGGATTCAGAGATTGAAATTATGTATTTCAAACCGCGGAGAATACTTTGAAGGGATGTAATGTTCATTTCACTATTTGAGTCGAATGCTTTTGAGATATCGTACAATATACACAATACATATCGAACAGCCTTCGTACGTAGGCTGTATTGGGTTATTGAAAGTTTGTATTGTACATAGGCTATATCGGTTTACTGAGATTTTTCCTGCAGTGTACATAGGCTATATCGGTTTACTGAGATTTTTTCTACATTGTACACAGGCTATATCGGTTTACTGAGATTTTTTCCTGCATTGCACACAGGCTACATGTATATCGGTTTGTTGACAGTTTAGCTGTATCATAAGTAGGTATATTGGTTTATTGTACCGTTTTATGCTGTTGGAGATCTATGTTTACATTTGTTTGGAGATGAGGTTCGTAAAAATTCCTTTACACTTATACATGATACATCCAAGAATGTATGGAATTCGAGCAAACACTCTAAACTGCTTTTTTTCAGATGAACATTAAATCTTATTAATACAATGTTGAAAAACAGAAGATCTCCCAAAACAATTTGTTTACCCAGACAGTGGATAGGGAACCGTCTGACATCTATCCCCCTCTAGCTGATAAGGGCAACTTTCATCTGCTGTGGAATTGTGTTTGAACCTTGTAATCAATAAGAATTCAGATCATTCCTTTGTGGTATGTATTTCCACGATTGACCCTTAAACCGTAATAATATAAAGTATTTGAGGTTAACAATCTAAATTACACCAAGCAGAGGAACTGGCCATCTGGACACGGCCATTGTTTAACGTCGTATTTAGATCGCTATTTGGCACATTGACGTTTGACCGTTTTATGGGTTTTACTGCAGGTTTGAGCGCACTAGTTCAGACACTCTGCTGTGATCGTACTTCAGAAGTATCACAACGTCCCCCCGTGTAAGGACCGTCACTTAAATCTAGTCCGCAAGTCTCAACCTAAAACTTGGCCACCAAGATAAGGTTTTGGTATTCATGAACAAATATAATCTACATTGAGTAAATCAAACACTTGTCTAGCAAATTGTTTAAGGGCTGATCAAACACTTGGGCGAAAAATTCGTATCGGTTTTCCATCGGTGAAAGTGTTGGTGGGTTTTGGCGAACTCTGCGCCGTTGGAGCGGGTGACAGAGTGGATTGATGAATAAAGGACCTGCCAAGTCTCGGTGTATCTATTACATCAGTCAAAGCATCAGAATTTCTCACTATCCTCGTTTAAATCTCGGATGCTTTGAGTTTGGGCCGACGGTCGTAAAATGACAAATTGTTAGTTTCCGGTGGTTTTAGTCTAGAGGTATAATCGCTTTGTTTTACCCTCAAATGATGTGACGAGTGACATGAATTATGATTTTTTTCCTGTGCCGTATAATATTACGAAAGAGATTGTCCGCTTGCAAGATAACATGGATCCCACAATTGGCGTGGTCCCCGTGTCTCGCTTTTTCCACTCCAAGACTTGCCATGCTCCAAATAAATCTTCCATTTATAGTAAACAATGCTTCCATACATTTTTGATGAAACACCGTACGTAGCAATCAACCCCAATCACATCAAACGTTTTCTAATATTATAATTATCTGACCAAGATTAAATTAGAATGTAGTTATTTACACATGAAATTTAAGCACAGCAATTTTGATATATTTATAATGTTACATCTACACACTTGAGCTATAAGATCGAGAGATTGGTATACATGCTGTACGTCTTTCTGTCTGTGTTTTCTCCTGTCTGTCTATCTGTAACTTGAACCTTGGCGATGTAATTTTTGAACCGAAAGAGATTGGGACTTCTTTTGATCGAGAGTGACTTCATAATTGCACCGTGGGTAAGTGTCGTGAAGTTGCTTTTGGGATCAAAGGGCGTGGTCCGTTACTATAAAACTGGAAATGGGTTTGAACACGTCTTCTGAGTTAAAGGAAGTGGCCTCAGCTACTATAAATAGACATTTAGTGTCTTGGCAGATTTGGACTTTTTAAAAAATGTCCATATGCTTGTCCGTAAGTTCCTCTGTGTTCACGGAGTTAAGGGGTATGGGTATCTATTCATCTATTCCATGTAATTACCCATACCTAGTACGTACGGACCTAAGTTTGAAATAAAAATCCACATTAAACTTTAGCAACGATTTGGGGGGGGGGGGGGGATTTCTCTGTTCAGCAAACTTATTTTGCTGTATGAAGGAGGGGGGGGGGGGGGTCACGTTTAGCAAGGAGCTTTGGTATGTCCGTATTTTCGCAATGAATTTCAATGATGAGATTTGAATTCAGAATTTGAGAAAATTCCTGATGTTGTAAACTGTACGTGTTTACTTCCGCTCGGACTAAACTGTAGAGCCTTAAGACCCCCCTGGCCAGCACGACATGGCACACCTTGTACCTCATACATGACAGAATATTTTAGAAGATTTTTCAGCATTTCAGGGAGCACAATGTGGAATGCCTTGAGTGTGTTTTAAGAGAAATTATCTTAGAGATTATCACCATACTTTTTCATTTTGTTCCTATTTATTTTACATTCATAAGTTTATATTTATTCTACTTCTTTTAATCTGTGTTTATTTTACTAATATCTGTCTGTACACATGTATGTTATATGCAGGATCATATTGAAAACTAGCGTTATCGCTAAATATGTAATCCTGGATAAATAAAGGTTTTATTATTATTATTATATATTATTATTATTATTATGACAGCATAAAGGTGTGTATTTCCGTTGAACGCGAAAACTGCCGCGAAGAAAAACTTGTCATTAAAATTTGTAATTATTATAGCATTGAAGACCGCTTTACAAGTTACCCCTGATTGTAAGACATTATCTCATTACAATGACAAGACGTCTTTTGAGATTGTCACCTGGCATGACCCTCGGAAAATTATTTAAACTATGGCGCAGCGGGACTCCATCTTAGGCTAACTTTAAACCAATTTATGAATTATTAGTTTGACTGCCTGTCGCTTCACGATCAATTTCTTTCTTTTATTTGATCCCCCGGATTTTCTCCCCTATCCTTGAATGTGGGTTGTATCGATACTGCGCTTGGTGGTAGTGGGCCATTCATATCACCCCCCTTTAAACGCCCGTGTTAAATATAGATAATAATCTACACGAAAATGTATACAACTTCAATGAAAGTAGTTTTTCCTATGAATGAAACAGCAAGAAAGTATTTGCACGTGTGCATTTACCTATAAAAGGTGTACGTTTATCAGCTACCTGTAACCAGTGTGATTTTTCCGTAATATTTAGATCAGGTGTTAAATATATACATAGGTAAATCTCAGGTTTACCCAGTGTAAGGTCAAGCATTGATAACCCTGCAGTCAATGAGTGTTCTAGTTATGTGTCTGGTCGGGGTACCCCGTTATAACTAGATTACCCTTTTAACATTGTGGGTCCTTTGATACCCACTAGCTAGCTCCCTCCATTGGTGATCCTTGTGTCCGCACAGGAAACGGCGCTATGTGGCTCCATACTTTCAGGATATGTGCATTTCTTTATATCTGGATGTGTTTACATGTCGTCGGTGGAAGTGCCTCCATCATATTCGGATTAGATTCCATCCAGGGTGCTCTTCTCCAAAAGAAGTGTGCGGATTCGGCGCTGGAGACTCGGGAAGAAATGGCGGATGTGGTACTAACGGGAACGGTGAGGAGCATCTCACGCGACCGTAACCAAGAACTGTATTCTGCAGAGGTGGAGGTTAAAAGGGTCATGAAAGGCAAGGAGAAGCTGTTGGAGGTCACAGGTCGCGGTCAGATTGACCGTCGGACGATAGCCGTTCAGGGGTTTGGGA